>NC_056751.1:618094053-618263902 GCF_019279795.1 Protopterus annectens | reverse complement strand
TTGATCACTGTATGGTCATATTCCACCTATCCATTATGACAATCTGGCCTCCCTTGTCTGCCGGTCGTATCATGATGGATGGGTTGACTTAAACTAAGCATTGCTTCAAATTAATTCTTAGTTAAATTAAACATTTAATTTTTCTGAAACGTAGCTTTCTGTGAGTAATAAACCTTATAAGCATCTTCTATACACAGTTGTTCAAACTCATGTATTAAAGACTTTGATGTGAAATAAACAAACTTATTTTTAAACATATCTACAGAACTAGTACTACCAACATTCTCATTGAACATAGTTTTTAACATGAGTTTGCGTGTAAACATTTTAATGTTGAACACAATTTCAGTAATGTTTGTTTCAGCCGTAGGAATAAACGATAATCCCTTATTCAACACATTAAGCTCATTCTAAGATAAGTCATATGTGGCTAAATTCACAACTAATTTCTTATGTTCATGAATGCTTTCTTTATTGTATAAGGACTCACTGTCCCTTCTTCGTGTTTCCTTTTCATCCTCGTCATGCTTCTCCATCTATGGTGACCCCTGTGCTGTCCACCTCTGCCTCTGCTTGTTGATCTCTCCTGGTAGAAGCGGAAGTTAAACTTGGCAGCCCTAAGGCCTGAATAAAAGTTGAAGGCTCATTAATGTTGGTATTTGGGTAGAAATATCTCCATTCTCCTCCTGGTGTACTTCTGCTGTTGTAATGATTATCTTCCGTCTGGGTCCTAGTGGCTGCGCCAACTCAGAAGTGGTGTCCGCAGCTGTTGATGTAGGCCTGCCCTTACTTGCTTCCTGGTTCACATTAGTCATCTGATTGGTTACTACACTCATAATTCCATCTCTATTGGTGGATTCATCCATAATCTAGTTTATAGTATGTAAAGCATTTTCAGGTGTTTGGAATGAACCCTAGGCCAAGTGAAGACATTTCCTTGTGAAAAATTCCTATGATCTCTCTGTAATTTCCGTAATTTAGTCTGTAACAATTTTCTTGAATAAACAGAAACATTTTCCATAATGTCATTCAATTTTTAGTTACAAGTTCATACCATTATCGACTATAAAGGTTAGAGTACTTAATCTTGATGTCATTAGTTGCTATTGCTGCCTCTCTCCCATCAGATGTGATTAACAATTTTAAATACCCTATACTGGTGCTCAGATTCAACTTCTGCCAATAACTGAGTAGCATTAGCATCACAGTTTATCTGGCCAGGCATTTTAAGTATTCTTAAACCATGGGAATTATACTATCCTTAAAGCACACTTCTAGATGAAATTTCTCATACTGCACCCTTTTCAATTTAAATAAGTCTTTTTCAAGTACTAGCATGTCACTTTTAAATGCCAAAAAGTCAACATTTTGCAAATCATCATTCTCATCTTCAAGGGTGCCATTAAACAGTGGATTAACACTCTCACTCACCTTTAAAATTAAATCATCCACAGTTAACACAGTCCATCTGTTTTTAGTAGCGGGGTTATACACTAACTCTGGGTTATCGACTCCTGTTGCCATAATCCTGGTATTGTTGGTAAAGAACAGCAAAACTACAATCAATATAAAACAAACCAGCAATATCCAGGAGCCTCCACAAAAAGAAAAAAGGAATAAATTGATTATGTAAGATTAGGCAGAGGCAAGGCTCCAGTTCTCCACAAATTTTAATTCTACCAGATACAAACACAAGCACTTTCACTGACTGCTTCTTCAGGTGTAAAGAAAAAGTAAAAAAAAAACACCATGTTTATATTGTTAATTAATGTCACATGACCTATCTTCTAAAACATCTCAATAAAAGTTGTACTAGCATAATAAAAACACATAATATATATATATATATATATATATATATTTATATATATATATATATATATATATATATATATACATATATACATAATAAGTGTTAAACACATATCTATATATACTAATTCCTATCTATTTGTTTATTACTTACAGAAAGCTAAGTTTCAGAAAAATAAAATGTTTAATTTAACTAAGAATTAATTTGAAGCAATATTTAGTTTACATGTCAACCCCATCCATCATGATACGACCGGCAGACAAGGGAGGCCAGCTTGTCATAATGGATAGAGCGGAATATGACCATACAGTGATCAATATGTTGAATGATGAAGATTTTTATAGAATTGTTACACCTTTACAGGTGAAGAATAATAGGGAAGGTCCATACAGGTTTAGAAGAGTTAAAAGGATGGGTCTGATAGATGAAGAACTTCAAAGGTATTTTGTTATCTTGAACCCTACAATTCCAATAATACAGGGATCACTGAAACTTCACAAAAATCCAGTAAAACCCTCCATGAGACCGATAGTAGCTGGCAGGAACTGGTGCACTGAGTCCATTTCATATTTTTAGAAAAAAAAATACGGAGTTTAGTAAATAAATCTGAGTATATACTAAGAGACACAAAACATTTACTGTGAATTGGTCATACACTGAAGTCAACTCTTTGGATGTTACCATATGCAAGGGAACCAACAATGAATTAAGTACAAAGTTGTATAGGAAAGAATGCCACGTGAATAGCCTGCTAAGTGGGGAGAGTATGAAGCCAATGTACATCTTTAGAAATATAATACAAAATCAAGCCTATAGAGCCTCCAGGATCAATGCCAATGAGAAAGATTTTGAGAGACAACTAGCGATAGTTGAAATAGAACTTATGGACAGGGGATACAACAAGCAGCTCATACAAAGAAACGTGGCAGATGTAGCCAAGTTAAGAAAAACTAGAGCCTGACCTTATTTCTCACAAAACACTATGGACACCTTAATCCATGAGGAAAATAGGCAGTTCACATCTAATAAGCTAAGGATGTGTTTGAGCTACTCAAGAAATATTAGCCTATACACAGATATCTTTAATAAGCATTGGAACATCTTAATGACAGATAGACAGGTGAGCAAGCATTTGGATGCACAAGCCCAATTTACTTTAAAAAAAAAATGCTTGAGAAGGAAGCTTTGTACTACCAGAGATTATGATGTGGTACAGACCACTGGGGAGACAAGACCATGTAGAAATTGTGAATTTTGTACGTTTATTTCTGAAGATGAAGAATTTATACATCCAGACACAGGCAAAAAATTAAAGTTGGGAACCAGTGCTACCTATGAAAGTATGCATGTTTTTTATTTAGCTGTATGGCAAATATGCCAGAAGTACTAAGTAGGGAAGACTGACAGACAGCTTAGGTTTAGGATTAGAGAACATTTATACCACATGAAAAAAAGAAGTATGCATAATACATTAGCTAAACATGGCATTGAAACAAACGAACACCATTTGTTCAAGTTTAGGGTATTGGGGAGATGTAAGGTTAATGCGAGGGGAGGAGATATCAAAACTAGAACTGAAGGGTTAAGGCTGAATGGATTGTACGGTTAAGGGCAGATACAGGTCATGGTCTGAATGATCATGTTCCTTTGAGACCCATCCTGAAAACTCAACCTTTACATAGATAGTTATTTATACTCATTCATCATATATATATATATATATATATATATATATATATATTTGTGTGTGTGTGTGTGTGTGTGTGTGTGCGTGTATTTCTATGCACTTTCATTATGCTTTTATACATTTATAAAATTTATAGATAGGAATTTGTATATATAGATATGTGTTTAACATTTATTATGTATATATGTATATATATATATATATATATATATATATATATATATATATATATATATACATATATATATATATATATATATATCTTTTATGTGTTTTTATTATGCTAGTACAACTTTTATTTGAGGTGTTTTAGATGATAGGTCATGTGACATTAATTAACAATATAAAAATGGTGTTTTTTTTACTTTTCATTTACACCTGAAGAAGCAGTCAGTGAAAGTGCTTGTGTTTGTATCTGGTACCATTAAACTTCATGGAGAACTGGAGTCTTGGCTCTGCCTGTTTACTTACGTAATCAGCTTATTCCTTTTTTCTTGCGGCGGCACCTGGATATTGCTGGTTTGTTTTATATTGTTTATATTTTTTGTGTTAACTATTGCTCTTGTACATGTGGGGGGTGTTGCTGGGGTTATACGTACAACTATGAGCAGTCTCACTCATTCTTTTAGGACTTTATACTGTTCTTCATTGCAGGGTTGTGTATATTCTGAGATCTCTGCTGTCAGACACGCCCCCTGCACTCTTACACTCTCCATATAAGATTAGGAGCTCAGGCAGCGCACCTTCATTAATATGTATGGGGCGCTGTATCCCTGGTGTGTGAGTTGTGTCACAGTATATACCCCTTACTGGTCTGTAAACCACTCATGCTACTGCATAGCTACCTGCCAAGCTGATGACTGTCAGTCCCTGTACAGATGTGCAGATGGCAGGTATCCAGCTGGGATATGTACAGGCAACCTATGCTTGATAGATGCCCTACTACACATGTGGCATGTGCATGAGATGCATATCCCTGTAGTACCAATGTTGGGGTATACTATGAGTTGTATCACAGTTGCGGCCAATGTGTGATGGTGGGTATGGCAGAGTGACATCATGCGTTTCAGGGAGTATAATATCCAGTGGGGGATGTGGGTGCTGTGTACACTGTTATACCAAGGTACACCAGGTATATGTCCCATGTACCACGGTGTGGTTACCACTGTCACCATCAATCATACAGATAACTGTTACCACAATCCAAGCAAGTTATGCATGTGATGTGTGTAGCCTACCTGTAACACATTGGAAACATGGTCACGTTAGTTAGCAGCGATAGGGCCCGGTATCTCAGATGTGTGTCTGGCTGTTATGTGCCTGTAAATGTGTATATGACAGTATGTCACACTATGGATCATCCAAATACATCCATGACATCCCCTGTTAACATACTGCAAATGTCAGGAGATGTTCTGCATGTAGCATGTAACCTGGAACACACCTCACCCTAAATGATGTGCGGTGTGTGCAGTGTAAGCCACACACATCAGTATCACGACATAGCTAGGTAGCGGTCTAGTCCCAGTGTTGCCAAGTAACAGTGTGCATGTATGTGAATGGGTCTACATTAGGTTGCAGGGTATACATGCCTCAGTGGGCCACCTGCCCATGTGGCATAGGCAATAACCAGTTTAGTAACCTGTGAAATGTGTTCTACTGTACCCCAGATATGTCACAGCCATGGTGTCAGCACATGACATACCCGGTTGTGGAATATGACTGTAGACCATCCTCATGCTGACAAATGTACACCTACAACAGAAATGGATGACATTATAGGGACTGTAATCAACCAGTGTTACTAACAGCTATAATGCATCATTGCTGGATGGAGACACTGCCTGCCAAATATGTCTCGCACTCTACTCCCTATAACATGTTATACTGCAGTACTGTGGTACACTGTTGTACAGTCACCGTGTGCATCAGAACCATATCAACCTGTCCGTGCATTGATGGTATGGATGACAGGGATGTGGCACAGGTATCATCATATGCACAGGGCATCCTAGTGTTGATACATGTACACCTACAAGAAGAATGGATAACATTATAGGTGACCACAACCAATCAGTGTTACTAACAGCTATAATGCATCAACATGATGTATAACCCCCATGGTTAGAATTGCTGGAGCCATGTCAGACTCCAAACCAGTTACAAGTGGTGTCCCACAAGGCTTAGTCCTGGGATCTCTCTTGTTTGGTATATATTTCTCGGAGGTACAGGCCAACACGGAAGGACTGTGGCTGACCAAGTTCGCAGATAACTGCAAACTGGGTGCCATAATCGACTCTCCAGCCGACACAAGCATCCTCCAAAAGGGCCTCATAGAAACAGACAACTGGTGCCAGAGCCATGGCCTCAAGCTAAACGCCAAAAAGTGTATAGTCATCCCTTTGGCAAAAACAAAGCACCCACAAATTACCACATAGGTGGTAATCCATTAAGTACAGAAGAAGTAATTAGGGACCTGGGGACCCAAGTTGATAGCAATCTCTCATTTGACAACCACGTGGCCAAAGTGGTTAGAAAAAAATTTTATATAGCCCACCTAATCAAGAAGGGATTCACATCTAGATTAGGGGAGGTCATCGTGCCTCTTTACTCATCCCTCATCAGGCCCATAATAGAGTACAATGCCCCTTTTGGGATGTACCTTACCAGACACCTGCAGCAACTGGAAAAACCCCAAAAGTACCTCACCAAGAGGATCAAAGGGCTCAAACAGATGCCATATGCTGCCCGGTTAAAGAAACTCCAGCTCTACTCAGTGGAATATCGCCTGCTCAGAGGTGACCTGTGCTTGACGTATAAGGCCATGTCCAACCCGGAATTAAGGGACATGCTGCACCTCAAAAAATCCAAATCCCATCGAGCTACACACTCGAGAGACTTGAATCTCAGCACTGAAATAAATAGGACATGCTGGAGGGACAGATTCATAACCCAGAGGCTCCCTTCACTCTGGAATAAAATCCCAGTCCAGGTTAGGCAGAGTCCCTCATTGACTCTCTTCAAGAGGAATCTTGATGAGTGGATGGGAGATCATAGGTTTACCCCGGGTATCACTTCTGTGTCACTGTTAGACAGAGGCACAGTATACTAACCTCGAAAAAGGGCATAGCAAAATTAATTTAAAATGGGTGGCAAAAGCCAAACATACTCTGGCTAGGCTTATAAATGCCCTAGGGCAGATAGCCTAATATGAACCTATGAACCTATGAACCTATTGCTGGATGGCTACACTACCTGCCAAATATGTCTCACACTCTACTCCCTACAACATGTTATACTGCAGTACTGTCGTACACTGTTGTACAGTCATCATGTGCATCAGAACCATATCACCCTGTCCCTGCATCGATGGTGTGGATGACAGGGATGGGGCACAGGTATCATCATATGCACAGCGTGTGGTGTTGGTTTGCCAGAGGCTGAGGGTGGGCCATACATTTGACACCATGTGCGTGGGTGAGGGGTGTACTGTGGAGGGCTGGGCGAGGTGATGTGGTGTGTGTAGGTATGAGGTTGCCCTAGGTGTGTTTGCATAGTGTGTGGGTATGCATGCACACAGTTCTGTCATGTGGCTGCCCTGCACAGGTGTTTATGGACAGCTGCAGACCATACCTTGCAGGGTGTGCAGTTCACTGCCTCTGGCCATGGACACATAGATTGTGTCTGCCAAAGGTTCCACGGGCACATCCAGGTACAGGCCTCAATCTGCTACTCTCACCTGTTGATGACATTTGTCTGCTGGTACCAGGTCCCTTCTGGGACTGGCCAGGACAATTTGAATGTGGTATGCTGTGGTGTGGTGTGGACAGCACACCCCCCACATTGCCAGGGCTGCTACTGCCACTACGGGAGCCCCTTGGTGTCCTAGCACATCTGTGTTAACTGCCAGCTGTTGGTGTTGCTGGCCCACGTCCATGTGGGTGTCGCTGTATCCCCACTACACGTTGAAGCACGGACACACCACAACCAATGAGGAAAATCATCTCATTATACCATCTATCCGTGTGTTTGGTATAAGCACAGATGGCACCTGACAGTTCACGAAGGTTGTCACTTACAGATACGAAAGCAGCCCTCTGCAGCCTCAGGCCCTATCTGGTGTAATGCTCAATATGTGCCTGCACTGCCATTGCAGCTTTAAACATGCGCCTGCTGGTACCAGCTATGTCACCTATGCCAGGGGCTTGATGTCCAGCAGCCCTACCACAAGCCCCCCTGAGACATCCGCTATGTGGTGCCCTGCCAGCCATCTGGATATGCCTGTTGCGACTGGACACAGTATGAATGGTTACCACACTTCCCTGTGCACTGCCACCAAATGCCAGTTGTTCCTCCGCTATGTCCACTGGTGATGGGGTATGTGTAGGCACTGAAACTGTGTGCGGGGCTGAGGTGGCTAAAAGGGGGATGTCAAATGAGGGTGCTGTTTCGGTACCTGGTAACCCCACCTTGCCTCAACAGTACTATCATCATCTTCGGTGCCTGTATGGACAACAACATTAGATTGCATGCAGGAGGGATCCTAACCCACCTCGCTACCTGTGGGGGAAAACAATAAATACACTTTAAGACCTGTACATCATTGCATAACAGTACATAGATACACACAACACACACAAACACACACACACACACACACACACACACACACACACACACACACACACACACACACACGCACACACACACACACACACCACCTTAATACCTACCTGCCCATAGCTTTACAGACAGTCCCACATTTATTCCCATGCATTTTCCATCCTGCATCACACTTGGTAATATACACTCATTAATACCACTCATTAATGTATCATTCCTCAAAATGCCTATACAAGTGTTCACAAGACCTGTTACTCAATTACCTCCCTGACATGAGTGGAGTGGTTTTACATGGCCTCACTGCTGTCATTCAGTGTTCACCCTGTGTATGTTAGGACATCGTGAGCATGCCCCTATATGTGAGGGGCTACTATGTTCACTCCATAATATCATGCACTGGAGGGTCATGTGTAAGTATTGCTCAGTACATGCCAGATATGCTGCTCAATCAACCTATCATGTGACAACTATAATATATGGATACACTCCCTGGTGTAGTCTAGCAATTCCCCAATGCATCTGTAGTGCTGCATACGTGGGTTGTCAGCCACCTCTCTGCTGAATGCATTAAGGGTATACCTGGTGTCTACCTTCCATCCCAATACATGTTCCATGCTACAAATCTTATTATACTATCAGCTGTACTGTGATTACATACATGACAAGTATTCCTGGTGTGTCATGTGTCAGTCCATGTCCATGTACTGCACAATCCAAAAGGGAAGTACTGCTGTATCAATAACCCCACAATCACACATGTGCATACATGGACACCCACACAACCACACATACATGCACACACACACATTCTACATGCATCAACCCCCCTCCATTTCACCAGAGTGACCCTACAGATAAAATAACCACCCACTGACACACACACACACACACGCACACACACACACACACACACACACACACACACACACACACACATACAGGAGAGGTTGCACAATGATAGTGCACACAGTCCTCCTATTACCTATCTGTCAGCATGCATAACATATGGTACACAACAGCATGCAGTGCAGCTATAGTCAATCCATGTTAGCAACAGTATACATGTGTGTGATTCATGTGCTGTGGTAGTAGGTAATGGCCCACCACCTGGATACCACTGCACCCATGCACACAGTATTGCTGTGCACCTGTCCTGCACCCTGCTATGTACTGTGTACCAAACCTTACAGGTGTACAACACATTGCTGAATGTGTAGTACTGTATCAGTTATGTCAGCTCTTATGCCCACATCCCCTATGTTTTTCAGCAACACATACCTGGGATGATATGTACACAGATGTCATTTGTGAATGCCTAATGTCTGGTTTACAGATGTCAACATCAGCGGACCACGTATGACTAATCCAATACTATTATACTGACAACCATCAGAGCATACCATGGCTATGGGGAGTGTACGCACCCTTATTGATATGACACACCCTTCTTTGCTCTGCCATGGGACCACATCACTGCATATATTAACAGTACATGAGCCCAATATGTGACATATGTCCTGTACATTCACATGTAGTGTCTATGGAATGTGTTAGATGTGTGGATGCTAACCACTATGCATACACTCCATGTGTGCATATGTGTGCACACCCTTATCATGATGGTTTGTTGCACCTATTGTTATGTGTACTACAGCAGTGAGTACACCTGGCAGGGGTATACTAGCATGGGCCATCTGCATTTGCCAGTGCATTTTCAGTTTGCCATACACATGTCCCCTGGATTTGCATGATTGCAAGGTCTACTCATGTGCACATCCCTTGGTGTTCACACACTGCTGTTACTATTGCTGTGGGGGTAGGGTTACATCTGCAACAGTTCCTGAACCTGACTGTGTGCAGATACAGTCATTCTTAGCATCCTTAAGATCCCTGCTGCAGTGCTCAGGTGTGCAATGCTGACACACCCTCCCCACCTTCAGCCTGTTTGCAGATGCTTGACAAGTAAAGCCTACACATGTGTCAGTTCGCTGTGTCCCATACACTGAATACTAGATGTTACAGCCTAGTCCCAGCTAATAATGTGGACAACAGTAATACATTATGCCATAGTGTAACTCTGTAACAGTTGCCATTGTACTAGTGGTATATGCATTGTTGTTGCACTGAATATGGGTGATGTTTCACACATGTCCCTACTGTAGGCCATGTCTTCCACCATTATGTTACTACCTGTGGACACATTCTGCAATAACAGGATATTAGTTTTCTTGCAGATATCTGACATCCCCTTCCAATACCCCATCATGATCACCACACTGATGCCATGCATTTAACAGCAACAATATGTGCACATGTACAGCATTCATTCTGGGTAGGTGTGTTAGAGATATCCATGGAATATACCATAACCATTACATGCCTGGTGTATTGGCAAGCATCAACATAAACCATACTCACCAGCTACAGGCTGCTGCCTTGGTGGTATACCTGAGGGACCTATATAAGATGGTGAGAGATGCAAAGTCAGTGGCCACACCTGTAGCATTGCTGCAGGGTGGGTGCAGCATTACAAGACATCAACAGTACATATGCACAATACTACCACATATGCACATCTGTTTATCACTACTATGCAGCAACAAACTATATATCTATGACATGCCAGATATACATGTTCTACCTGCACAGATGTGGATGCATATGCAACACTGGTCTACTGATGTGCCCTGTGGCCTTACCTGCATGCTCCTCAGCTGGTATGTGTATAGCACCCACCTCCACAATGGTGTCTGGCAGTTGTTGGCTATGCAAACAGGCAGGTGCCACAAGGCTGATGAGGAGCTCCTCAACACATGTCGGGGGGGTGGATGCCATGGCCCCCCTGTTGCAAGGTGATCCCCCCTGGACTGCAGCACCATGCCGATGGGGATTGCGAAGCAGGTCAGAAAAATGATGACGGACCTGCTCATAACTGCGGTTGTGCAGTCTGACATCATTGACCTTATGGACTAGGTCATTCCACAGGGCAGTCTGCTCCTGCTGCTCATGAGTGGCACAGCCAAACAGGACAGGGAAGTGCTGGATTAGGTGGTTTAGCACTGTGTCATTCTCAGCAGCTGAGTAAGTCGGGAACCATCCATGTGACATCTTGCAACTCATACAGCAAGGCTACCACAGTTCTTAATACATATCTCTGTAACCCCCCCACCATACCAGTGACAACAAACTGTACACACAACTCAATAGGTATGGTTATAGCTTACCTACCAGTGAGACACATATTGTATTGTACCACACTTTGTGGTATGTGTTTGTAGCTATGTTCCCTGTGTGGACACTATCATTGCTGGCCTGTTACAGACTTTTTACCTGCATGCCATTGTCAGGGCCACTATGGTTCCATATATGCCTGTGGTATGCCTGCTTTGTGATTGCTGCACAACTGAAATTCTGTGTTATTGGGATATCTATGCATGCTGTTGGACATGTTCTGGGATTGTGTAGACTATTACTACCAACATATGTTCTATAACAGTGACACAATAGCATGTTTAGGGAATATTTGCCAGCAGAACCACCTCTCCAAACCGATCTGCCTATGTTACCAGGCCATATCACATGTGGGACCCACCCTGGGGTCTCCCCATGCACTGGTCCAGCACTACCTTTAGTGGAATCAACTCAGAGGATGTGTCCCCACCCCCCAAGGGCACAAACAGACATTATCTTGTCCCCCGAGGTCAGGTCCAGGATCCTTTCCATAGTGGGCCCCACAGACACATGTGGGATGTGCCACATCACCTTGAGGCACCCAGTACACATTCACAGGGTCCACATGCTCCTTCTGCTCAGCCTCCAGGCCAGACACCTTCGGGACGTGGACTTCTGTTGTGAGAAGAGTGGATGGGAGGCTTGTTCCCATTGTGTCCATAGTGGGGACCATGGGGCTTCTGCATTTCAAGACCACACACACACACACACACACACACACCATCCAGGGTGTTTACCCACCACATGTGTCACATACCACCCCTGTAGGCTGTCCTCTATATCTACCAACCCAGACCACCTCCACAAGCACACCTGCCATACTTCCACATATCCCCATTCCCTACTTCACAGACAAGGGCAATGTGGTCCCACAAAGGGGTTCACATGTGGCATACCAGTCCATGTTGCATACACTGACAGCTGTATATATCTGTGTATATTGCTATGCGTGCTGTTCCCTCACACATAGCATGCAGCACTGTGGTGGTAATATAGGGAACATGTATTTACATACATATATGTGTGTGTGTGTGTGTGTGTGTGTGTGTGTGTGTGTGTGTGTGTGTGTGTGTGTGTGTGTGTGTGTGTGTGTGTTTGTATATATGTAGATGTCCATATAGGTATATATCTATATATGTGTAAATATATATGATGCATATATGTGTTTATATCTATATATGTCTACATATGGGCATCTGTATATTTGTGAACATACATGTATATATATGTATGTATATATATATATATATATATATATATATATATATATATATGTGTGTGTGTGTGTGTGTGTGTGTGTGTGTGTGTGTGTGTGTGTGTGAGCACATATACATACCTATATATGGGGTACATTCAGCCATCAGCTCCAAAATCTCACAATACCTTCCTGCACAGCAGCACTGTTCTGTCTTGCTACAACACAGACAGGTGCCACATATGGACACAGCATAACATTAGGGGGTATGTATAGCGCCAGATTGCAGGTAACTCTATTACACACCTATGGCATTCCAGCATGCTACAATACATGTTAACCTGAGTATCCTGCAAGTGGTGGGCTGTGGAACCCACGTGTCCATCATTATGGCATTACTTTTACCACCAGCTATTGGTCACAGTAATATACATGCTTCCCATTACACAACAGCCGCTATGATGGCTTACATATTATTAGTCAGTGCTGCTCTGCACAGTTGATGGGTATGGACCACTACCCACAGGGACAAACTCTATTGTCCTTAGCAGCTGTTCAGCTGAACATCATTACAACAACAACACCTGATGGCACATAAAAATCATTCCACATCATCTATCCCATTATGTTGGACCAGTTACTACAGTCAATTACATGCATCTATACTTCACATACATGTTGTGGGAATGATGTCTCTTCTGGATAGTTTGCTGGGTGGATGTTTTCTTTTTTTGTTGTGTTTTTTTTGTTGTTGTTGCCTTTCACTCACTTATTCTTTCTCTATCTATCTCGGTCTCACTCCAGTAAATGGATTGAGCTGCTTTCGCTAGATTGCAGCATGGCTTGTGTAGGTGATGCACATGATCAAGTGATGGCCTCTGCACCAATCAGTGTCCTCCACTTGCTACCTGCATGCACCATGCTGTATAGTACTTACAATTACCACTGTCATTACAACTCACTACTATAAATCCCTACATTATGTGGGTGTGGTCCCTTTACCTTTCCTGTATGGTGGACATCCTTCATCTGTGTGGGAAGCAGTGTTACAAACAGCAGGTAGCAATATCTCTTACAAGAGAACTTGCACACTCAGGCCAGCTACATATTTGTATGAGGTTCCAGAAATACAGACAGAGTGTGAGTAGTGTTGTATAGCACTGGTGTTACAGGGTTTGTGTGTATATACTAGTTTAACATGGAATGCATTCTGTCTGCATAGCTCTCAACTGTAGGCCTATCCACTTGATGGCCAGAGGTGAGCCTATGTTTTTTCTGTCCAGCACACAGGTCTTGTGTCAGATATATCACTGGCAGTGTGAATGTTGAGTGCTATCAGTAGATGCCTACATCCATTTGTATTTCTGAGTTCATATGCCAGACTAGGGGTATGTTGCAGACTATCCTGTAGCACCAGTGACTTGCTTAGTGTATGACAACAGTATTTCACATATGGGCCTGTGTTCCAGCCTCTGTCCTCCACCTACATACCAGGCTTTGTCCATATGACATGCTGTCAGGGGTTGCTATGTAGTGGGCTGTGAGTATGTCATGCTGCCATTCCTGACATCAGTCCACTGCTGTTGTGGCCCCCTTACATCTTGTGGGGTTGGGTCCATATATGTGTGGGCTTCAGCTACACAATATATGTGTGCTGTTATGCAGTCCAGAGGCCAGTGTATGTGACAGTGGTATATGGTCCTGTATGTCAGTCTGTAGGGAGAGGATACATCATGACTAACCTAGGCTGTTACAACATGTGGGGGTATCAGGGGTAAGCTGCCTTAAGGTATCTGGATGTACATTACCATGCAACTCACCTTGGGTAAATGCAAGCCTACTGCTTCCTACCATACAGACTGCTCTGTTTGTCAGTGTGATTGTGATGGTGTCAGTTATGCCTTGTTATGTAACAGATACATCCCATTGTGTCAGCTGAGGTCTTTACCCCCTAGGGCTTGTGTACAGAGTGTAGATAGAGGTTGCTGGACTATACATCTGCATTACTTACTGTTGATTGATTGTTATCCTATGGCCCAGACTGTCTTTACTATTGCACTACTGGAAAGCCTCGGTCTGGGCAGCAACATATATAAACCATTCCAGAATACTGTATTTATATAACTGTTTTACAGTTGCATTAGTCTGTTTATATGTATGCCAGAGTCTAATCAGCAATATGACATGGCATATACAACTGTAATAGTACACAAATAAAGCTTTCCCATGTATGCAAACCTATGTGTGGTGTTATATCCTTTGACCTCTCTGTGGGTATATGTTGCAGGCAACAACTGGCATTTGTATGGGAGGCTCATACAGTGTCCAGTTGGTAAGATGGCAACTGTAGTCATAGTGGCTGTTCTGTATTGCGGGCACCTTCTACATATGTATCTTCCTATACATATCTGTGTGTGTGTGTGTGTGTGTGTGTGTGTGTGTGTGTGTGTGTGTGTGTGTGTGTGTGTGTATATGTGTAGTTACATATATATAGGTCTACTTCATATGATCGACAGACCATTGATCGACACCGATTTGGCTGACAGCTCATTTGGTCGACAACCAGTATTCAAGGCACTTAACAAGGATTTGCCCTCCTCCCCAATGTTGTGCGATCCTGGAGTTGTTATATATAGTTAGGGGGGGGGGGGCAAAGCCCCCAACCATTTTCGTTTAAAATGTGTAGTTTTTCTTGTATTTTCATGCTTTTAAATGAAAATAGGTGAGGGGCTTCACCCCCCACACCCCCCTAACTATATATATATATATATATATATATATATATATATATATATATATATACACCAAAAACCTTACAAACCTAGACTAAACCTTACATACACAACTATCTATGCACTAACCTTAACCGAAAAACTAACCCTAAGGTATGTCACTATCACACACTCACCTAACCCGCGCCTTAAACCTAACTCACTTAAACTGCCCCTAACCCTAAAGTATGTCACTATCGCACACTTACCCGCACTCTGGCCCTAACATCCGTCACTATCACACACTTGCCTTAATATGTCGGTGTTCTCAGCATCAGGATGTTCAATTGTCAGTCATCTCCGTTGCCGATCTTCCTGTGTCGGTTATCTCGTTGTTTGCATTGTCAGCGTTCGGTGTTTTCAGGTAGACCCTATATATATATGTGTATACATATATATATATATATATATATATATATATATATATATATTTATATATATATATATATATATATATATATATATATATATATATAGGATCTGCATATATGTGTCTGTGTATATGTATCTTATTTATGTTGGTTGCTTCCACATTGTACATTCCCTATGGTAGCCAGACTGTACTGCATGATATGTTACTGATACCAGCCTGAAATCATACAGGTGGGCTGTAGTACTGTTAACATCTTGTACCCATGTTGTGTCAGGTCTTGGTTGTGGGATTTGCAACAGTTGGTATTCTATTGCAGGGCAGATGTGTTTGTCTGTGGGGGGGGGTATCTATACGTAAAAGACGTATGTTGTTTGGGCCCCCTGACTCCCTTTGTGAACATATATGTTTTTGTTCTTTTTTCTTTTATATCTATAGATATATGTCAGTATATACATATATAGATATATATTTATGCTTACATGTTGCTGTATATATATATATATATATATATATATATATATATATATATACATATAGATGTAGACATATATATCTATAGATGTATGCATATGATCAGGTTCATGTATATCTGAGATGAATTAGTGGTAAATCACTTTGGCTATGGTTTACTGGTTCCTTGGTTCAAGCCTTGCAAAGGCTCTTTATTTTGTTGTTGGACAGAACAAGGGCTATTGGATACAGAGTGATTAAGGCACTTTTCAGCAGTTGTAAGTGGGTTTGTGTGGGTTTGCGTGGAGGTAAGACCTGCTAACTTCCGGTTACAGTTTCTTATACTGAGTTAGCTCCTAAATTGCTTAACTTGTGTTGGCATTGCTTACCCCCGCACAAACAGGATTAAACCCGCTTACTGCTGCTTAAAGGTGCTTACTTCCACTTACCCCTGCACTAATTTCTTTAAAAAAAAGAAAAAAGGGTTGATAGGAAAGTGGTAAAAAAGGGGCACAAAGAGGGAAAGACAGTAGGGAAAATAGGTAGGGATGTGCAGGAAGGGTGTAGGGAATGCCTATAGCTGCCCCTTTCTTCTACAGCAACAGCTGTGCAAATACATTGAATTTGGTGGTAGATTTGGAGACTCAAACCCCTGAGAGGGGTGAGGACAACAATAATATGTTGTGATACCAACTAAACCAGATTACATGTGTCCAGTGGACATGTGTGCAAAATGGACAGCTATGTATGGGGCGAAATGTTCCTTTGGGAACAGATTGCCCTTTTTTTTCAGGTGAGAGTGGGATGTTGGGGAGGGATAGTAGGCATATTTGGGGAGGTAGGTTGGGTAGGTTAACAGGCAAGACAAACAAGACACAGATGAGGGAGGGAGGGTGGCCTAATGGTTAAGGTGTTTGCCTTATAAACACGAGGTGCAGGGTTTGAGTCTCACAAGGGATAATTGGCTAAGCTTAAAATGGCTCACAAGGGCAGTTAACTTAGTACTAATCTATGACTATGAATACAGGGAAAGTATATGACACATGTGGGGGGTAAACACCTTGATGGGGAGGGGTGTTGGGAAATTGGAAGCCCATGAACCCCTTAGTGGAAACAGTGGGACTGAGGTCTTCACCCATGGGCAGTCACCACTGCACCTTCACAGCCCTGAAGGTGGCTGTGCTAGAGGCTGAGTCAGAGAGCCAGGCCAACCCTCTAGCCATGACACCTGCCCCTCGAGCTGGTGTAGCAGATCTCAAAACTGCTGATTGAGCTTGCTACACACCACAACACGGACCTGGTGATGGCTGACAGGTTCCTGTCCACACCATTTCCTGGGGTGGGGTGAGCCGCATCCCCTGAGGCAGTTCCACCTGAAGGTGGAGCAGGACCAACAGATGAGGAGGTCCCGGGTTGGGCCCTAGATGTGCTGGTGCTCGGTGCCACGGCCAGCTGAGGTGGCACAGGTGGGTCTGCTGTGACCTGCATTCCCATACATGCTATGGTGTTTATGTTTGATCAACTTATGTGGGTTAGTAATAGTCAACACATTCCAGGATTAGGTATAACAGCATGCATAGATAGTCCCATTAACCCAGACACCATAAATGGAACAGTTGCACAGCAAACAGAACACATGCATATATGGGGCCACAGTGGTAATTACAACAGCATGCAGGTACATTGATGGCACCATGCCACCAATGTTGGGGCATTTCTACATAGCACATGCATATAAACAGATTTAAATAATTATCAACCAACAGGACATATGTCCCAACATTATAGTGAAGTCATCACGTACCAGTTGAGTTGGGTATTTAGTTTATTGCTGGAGATATGGGGGGGATGTCAATTAAAAACTTGTATATTCCTGTAGTTCACATTACTTTTCTAGTCAGTGCTGTTATCTGTACCTTACAAGTATTAGTACACTACCCTGTTGCCTTAGTTTGGACAGTGATATGGCTGTCGACAACTATATACATGAAATGTTTTTTACCTGCAGTATACACCTCTTACCTGGTATACCTGTGCAGGAATTGTTGGTTAACACTAACTGTTTCTACACATACTCCCAGATTCCAGATTGATGTTATGCACATACCTGTCCATCTCGTTTTGCCCAGATTCTGGCCATGTCTTGACCACATGCAGGTGAACTGGGACATATGTAGACTATTGTCCACTTCAACCTTTAGTGACTTACAACACTCTTATACAGGATTTCCTAGACAGTTATATTATGTAGCACAGTGTGGGTGGCAGTGAGTAGTGATACCTTATTATTCAGAGCAACTGTAACACTCACAATGTCATACAATACCAGAATAAACAGCACCGGTACTTGGTATCAATCTTTTATTTCTAGGCACGGTGTTTGTATCTGATGGACCTGTAGGAGCAATGTTTGTTAGCACTACCTGAATGTTGCCACACAAAGTACCAGATTTCACATTAGTATTATGCACTTAGATCTCACTCTGTTACAGTACACACTCTGGTCACAGCTTGACAACATGGGGTATAGATGGGACATACTTGGCTTATTATTCTCATAATAGTTTTGGGAGTTGCTAGAGTGGCAGGTCTGTTCTTATAGATGTGTGACAATCAGTTGTATTTCTTGTTTGCAGCTTATACATCTGGGCTCATCAAACTGATTTTCCAGGGGGAGAGAGTGACAGGCAGCAGATATGGGCCAATCTACTTGACATTCTGGACATATCTGTACAGTTGTGTGGTATGATTCTGTATGCAGACTACTACCACTCCCAGGATTTGAACCAAGGCTGTGTGTGCTAAAAAAACAACAGTTCACTTCTCCATTGAGTGTGCTATTTGGATTTTGTTGTCTGTCTTTTCACTGTTTTCTCTCTATGTCTCTCTCAGTTTTACTAAATGACCTCTGGGGATTACACCAGTCATTTACAGACATTCCTACACATTTTATTTATGTTGCACAGTGTGTGTAACAGTGCTTAATACAACAGTACTATTATGTGATTGCAAATCTACATTACCATATGATACCAGAGTAAACACATGCAGTCAAGTAGTTAGACCTCAATTGTCAGGCTATTATACTTTTATTTATATCCAACCTATATGAGACACTTCCTGCCATATTCTCTGGTGTATGCAGTATTTGCCTCTAACAATACAGGTTTTATACAGGCAATTAACTTACTACTACTTTTAGATTTATTTCCTATGACAGTACATGCAAGAGTATTACTAAGCTGCCTCATGTTGCAACCTCTCCAAGCAATATCCATGGGCCTCCTGGTTCCAGTTCACACACTTGCCACTGTGAAGGAAATAAGAGGAATACTTAGCCATACATATCCATAATATACATGAGCTGGCAATTATTAAACAGGTAGTGGAGTGATACACACAGCTGGGACCTCTCCTGTCCTCCTAGCCTCCTGGATCCACTGATGCAAGAGATCCTTCTTTTGCCACTCCAGGTAGGCATAGTGATGCCTGACCTGCTCACCATTTTGGGGTATGCCAGTGGCACTGGTGAGGTCATAGGCGAGATGGTCCCAGGCATCCACTTTATATTGGGAACCCTGGTACTGGCCCTGCAGCAGTCTCTGCTCATGGTCTTTGACAAGGAGTCCTGCCATGACTCTGGACTCCTGGATGCCCCAGCACTGCTGCTGAAAACACACACCCTCTCCCATTCCATACATGGTGCTTGCAAGGGGACGCTACAACCAGTTATGAGATGTATTCCTACCTATTGGGTTTAAATAGGGCTGATTTCCTGCACTTTGATGTGATTGGACGGTTTTGAAAAGGCTAAGCTATGGGCAAACCTGCTTACCTAAGGTTGGCATTGTTTAAAGGGGTATACCAATGGGCACATTGAGTTAGCTGGCCTACACTTTGCTTACACCTATTAAGCTGGGCTGTGCAATGCCTAGCATTGCTTAATATTTAATTTGCATGATATTTACTTTTTGACATTGATTTATTATTCATTACATGTTATATATATGCATCTGGAATCCATGATTCATGGGTACTTATGCTGTATGGTGTCCTTGTGTTTATTAGGGGACTTCAACACTTTATTACAATTATACCTCAGATGTGGCCTTTCTGCAGTACTCCAGTTCACATATTGTGTTATGTAGTAGGGAGTACAATATAAGACTGTATATAGATTCCTTTCACATGTTCAGTTTGATTTTCCAGTAGTGAGGATTTGTTTAGTGATACCTCAGTCGTATGTACTGCTGTGATGGCTTAGTGGTTAACTACTGTAACTATAGTGTGCAGGGTCCTGGGTTCAAGACCTGCACAGGCTGTTTATTTTGTTCCTGGCCAGAAAAGCAGCTGTTGCATATGGATTGATTAAGGCACTTTTAAGCAATTGTAAGCGAGTTTACGCTCGTTTGCACGAAGGTAAGCAATGCTAACCTTCCGTTAATTATACTTACAGAGAGTTAGCTCCAATATTGCTCAACCTGTGTGTGCATTGCTTACACCCTCGCAAACAGGCTTAAACCAGCTTACTAGTGCTTAAATATGCTTCCTCCCACTTACTACTGCTTAATAGTGTTTACACTTGCTTACTAATGCTTACTCCCATTTACCACTGCACCAATTTAGACAGTAATGTCTAATGGTTCTTGGGAAGGTGGGGGATTTGGAAGCTGTATGGAGTTATCATTCATTACACATTTTACCTTCCATTTGTATCCCTGCTTCCTGTGTACATATACTGTATGAGACACATGTGATTATCTGTGGACTTTGCAACATTATGACACTGACACCTCACATCTGCATTTAATGCAATACTCCAGTTCACAAATATATGTTATTTTGTAGGTTATGCAACTACACATATTGGTCATAAAGTGATTTGTCATGGAAAATTGAATGTGTTGCATTGGGACTCGATCGGGGAATGACTGCTCGTAAGGTGAATGCTCTGCCCACTACACTATTGCTGTACTGCTTCATTTGCATATATCTTGCTTTTTATCCTCTTCTACCATTTCAGCTGCATTAACAGTAGCTAAGCGATTGGCAAACCTGCACACCTACAGTTAAATTTAATCTGTTTCATAATAAAATAAAGTATCTTTATATTTTTTGTAAGCAAACAGGGAGAGGCAAGGCTCCAGTTCTCCAGGAAGTTTAATGGTATCAGATACAAACACAAGCGCTTTCACTGACTGCTTCTTCAGGTGTAAATAAAAAGCATAAAAACACCATTTTTATATTGTTAATTAGTGTCACATGACCTATCATCTAAAACACCTCAATAAAAGTTGTACTAGCATAATAAAAACACATAAAAATATATATACATATATAATGAAAGCACATTAAAAACACACACACACACACACAAACACACACACACACACACACACACACACACACACACACACACACATATATATATATATATATATATATATATATATATATACATAGGTGTATGTTCATTAATCGAAAGTACGGTTCATTGAACCGTACTTCATCTAACTTACTTCTGCGAAAGTGCATTTTGTCGAAAATTCACTTTTGCGGAAAAATAAAGAAACAAACATAAAACAAAAACATAAATACATTAAACACTAATATGCAGGGAGCAAGCCCCCCTGCACACCCCCCTACTTTAATATTCCCACTCCGAGATCGCACTACAGTGGGGAAAAGGAAATATTCCCTTATCCCCACTTCAGTACGATCTCAACAAGTTTCCTTACTTGTACATCAATGGTATACGTTGATGTACAACTAAAGGTATATGCTAAGTCTTTTTCTTTTGTTGTTTTCTTTAGTGAACGTGT
The DNA here is from genome assembly GCF_019279795.1 of Protopterus annectens. Classification (NCBI taxonomy): domain Eukaryota; kingdom Metazoa; phylum Chordata; order Ceratodontiformes; family Protopteridae; genus Protopterus; species Protopterus annectens. The sequence goes on along the minus strand of NC_056751.1, from coordinate 618,241,937 downwards.
ATTTTCGACAAAATGCACGTTCGCTAAAGTGATTTCGACAAAGTACGGTTCGATGAACCATACTGTCGACAAAACAACAAGGACCCATATATATATATATATATATATATATATATATATATATATATATATATATATATATATATATATATATATATATGATGAATGAGTATAAAAAGTAACTATCTATGTAAAGGTCGAGTTTTCAGGATGGGTCTCAAAGGAACATGGTCATTCAAACCATGACCTGTATCTGCCCTTAACCTTACAATCCATTTAGCCTCTAACCCTTCCATTATAGTTTTGATATCTCCTCCCCTAGCATTAACCTTACATCTCCCCAATACCCTAAACTTGAACAAATGGTGTTCATTTGCTTCAATGACATGTTTAGCTAATGCATTATATATACTTCTTTTTTCATGTGGTATAAATTTTCTCTAATCCTAAACCTAAGCTGTCTATCAGTCTTCCCTACATAGTACTTCTGGCATATTTGGCATACAGTTAAATAAACAACATGCATACTTTTACAGGTAGCACTGGTCCCCAGGTTGAATTTTCCACCTGTGTCTGGATGGATAAATTCTTCATCTTCAGAAATAAACTTACAAAATTACCAATTTCTACATGGTGTCATCCCCCGCCAGTGGTCTGTACCACATCATAATCCCTGGTAGTACAAAGCTTCCTTCTCAAGCATTTTTTTATTTTTAAAAGTAAATTGGGGCTGTGCATCCAAATGCTTGCTCACCTGTCTGTCTGTCATTAGGATGTTCCAATGCTTATTAAAGATATCTGTGTATAGTCTAATATTTCAGGAGTAGCTCAAACATATCCTTAGCTTATTAGATGTGAACTGCCAATTTTCCTCATGGATTAAGTTGTCCATAATGTTTTATATGAAATAAGGTCTGGCTCTAGTTTTTCTTAACTTGGCTACATCTGCCACAAGTCTTTGTATGAGCTGTTTGTTGTATCCTCTGTCCATAAGTTCTATTTCAATTATCTCTAGTTGTCTCTCAAAATCTTTCTCATTGGCATTAAGCCTGAAGGCTCTATAGGCTTGATTTTCTATTACATTTCTAAAGATGTACTTTGGGTGCATACTCTCCCCACTTAGCAGGCTATTCACGTGACATTCTTTCCTATACAACTTTGTGCTTAATTCATTGTTGGTTCCCTTGCATATGGTAACATCCAAAGAGTTTACTTCAGTGTATGACCAATTCACAGTAAATTTGAGAAATTGTGTTGTGTTGTTGATGAAATTTACAAATTCCATCAACAATTCGACCGGCCCATTCCACAAAAGGAACAGGTCATCTACAAACCTGTGAAAAAATATAATATAATATTTAAATGGCCCTTTTATTAACCATTCCATTTCCCATTCAGACATCAGAGCATTTGCATAGCTGTTGGTGCATGATGTTCCCATTGCCACCCCGTTACATTGCCAATATCTTATCTCCAAATAAAAATACATTGTTTTCTAATACCAACTTTAGCAATGCCTTGATCATTTCTACTTTTGACTTCATGAAATCCATCATTGTCCAATTGTCTAGTAATGCTATCAATGCCTAAGTTGTTAGGAATCACTATAAAAAGTGACATGGCATCAAGTGTGACCAACAAATACTGTCTGGGTAATTTTTCTTTTTTAACATATTCATACAAATCTCTCACAAAATGTTTTGCGTCTCTTAGTATATACTCAGATTTATTTACTAAACTACATACATTTTTTTAAAAAAATATATGGAAATGGACTCAGTGCACCAGGTCCTGCCAGCTACTATCAGTCTCATGGGAGGTTTTACTGGATTTTTTCGAAGCTTTGGTGACCCCTGTATTATTGGAATTGTAGGGTTCAAGATAAAATACCTTTGAAGTTCTTCATCTATGAGACCCATCCTTTGTAACTCTTCTAAAACTGTATGGACCTTCCCTATCATTCTCTTCACCTGTAAAGGTGCAACAATTCTATAAAAACCTTCATCATTCAACATATTGAACACTGTATGGTCATATTCCACCCTATCCATTATGACAATCTGGCCTCCCTTGTCTGCCGGTCGTATCATGATGGATGGGTTGACTTGTAAACTAAGCATTGCTTCAAATTAATTCTTAGTTAAATTAAACATTTAATTTTTCTGAAACGTAGCTTTCTGTGAGTAATAAACCTTATAAGCATCTTCTATACACAGTTGTTCAAACTCATGTATTAAAAGACTTTGATGTGAAATAAACAAACTTATTTTTTTTAAACATATCTACAGAACTAGTACTACCAACATTCTCATTGAACATAGTTTTTAACATGAGTTTGCGTGTAAACATTTTAATGTTGAACACAATTTCAGTAATGTTTGTTTCAGCCGTAGGAATAAACGATAATCCCTTATTCAACACATTAAGCTCATTCTAAGATAAGTCATATGTGGCTAAATTCACAACTAATTTCTTATGTTCATGAATGCTTTCTTTATTGTATAAGGACTCACTGTCCCTTCTTCGTGTTTCCTTTTCATCCTCGTCATGCTTCTCCATCTATGGTGACCCCTGTGCTGTCCACCTCTGCCTCTGCTTGTTGATCTCTCCCTGGTAGAGAGCGGAAGTTAAACTTGGCAGCCCTAAGGCCTGAATAAAAGTTGAAGGCTCATTAATGTTGGTATTTGGAGTAGAAATATCTCCATTCTCCTCCTGGTGTACTTCTGCTGTTGTAATGATTATCTTCCGTCTCGCTCCTAGTGGCTGCGCCAACTCAGAAGTGGTGTCCGCAGCCGTGTTGATGTAGGCCTGCCCCTTACTTGCTTCCTGGTTCACATTAGTCATCTGATTGGTTACTACACTCATAATTCCATCTCTATTGGTGGATTCATCCATAATCTAGTTTATAGTATGTAAAGCATTTTCAGGTGTTTGGAATGAACCCCTAGGCCAAGTGAAGACATTTCCTTGTGAAAAATTCCTATGATCTCTCTGTAATTTCCGTAATTTAGTCTGTAACAATTTTCTTGAATAAACAGAAACATTTTCCATAATGTCATTCAATTTTTAGTTACAAGTTCATACCCGTATCGACTATAAAGGTTAGAGTACTTAATCTTGATGTCATTAGTTGCTATTGCTGCCTCTCTCCCATCAGATGTGATTAACAATTTTAAATACCCTATACTGGTGCTCAGATTCAACTTCTGCCAATAACTGAGTAACGTAGCATCACAGTTTATCTGGCCAGGCATTTTAAGTATTCTTAAACCATGGGGAATTATACTATCCTTAAAGCACACTTCTAGATGAAATTTCTCATACTGCACCCTTTTCAATTTAAATAAGTCTTTTTCAAGTACTAGCATGTCACTTTTAAATGCCAAAAAGTCAACATTTTGCAAATCATCATTCTCATCTTCAAGGGTGCCATTAAACAGTGGATTAACACTCTCACTCACCTTTAAAATTAAATCATCCACAGTTAACACAGTCCATCTGTTTTTAGTAGCGGGGTTATACACTAACTCTGTGTTATCGACTCCTGTTGCCATAATCCTGGTATTGTTGGTAAAGAACAGCAAAACTACAATCAATATAAAACAAACCAGCAATATCCAGGAGCCTCCACAAGAAAAAAGAAAAAAAGGAATAAATTGATTATGTAAGATTAGGCAGAGGCAAGGCTCCAGTTCTCCACAAATTTTAATGGTACCAGATACAAACACAAGCACTTTCACTGACTGCTTCTTCAGGTGTAAAGAAAAAGTAAAAAAAAAACACCATGTTTATATTGTTAATTAATGTCACATGACCTATCTTCTAAAACATCTCAATAAAAGTTGTACTAGCATAATAAAAACACATAATATATATATATATATATATATATATATATATATATATATATATATATATATACATATATACATAATAAGTGTTAAACACATATCTATATATACTAATTCCTATCTATTTGTTTATTACTTACAGAAAGCTAAGTTTCAGAAAAATAAAATGTTTAATTTAACTACGAATTAATTTGAAGCAATATTTAGTTTACATGTCAACCCCATCCATCATGATACGACCGGCAGACAAGGGAGGCCAGCTTGTCATAATGGATAGAGTGGAATATGACCATACAGTGATCAATATGTTGAATGATGAAGATTTTTATAGAATTGTTACACCTTTACAGGTGAAGAGAATAATAGGGAAGGTCCATACAGGTTTAGAAGAGTTAAAAAGGATGGGTCTGATAGATGAAGAACTTCAAAGGTATTTTGTTATCTTGAACCCTACAATTCCAATAATACAGGGATCACTGAAACTTTACAAAAATCCAGTAAAACCCTCCATGAGACCGATAGTAGCTGGCAGGAACTGGTGCACTGAGTCCATTTCATATTTTTAGAAAAAAAAATACGTAGTTTAGTAAATAAATCTGAGTATATACTAAGAGACACAAAACATTTACTGTGAATTGGTCATACACTGAAGTCAACTCTTTGGATGTTACCATATGCAAGGGAACCAACAATGAATTAAGTACAAAGTTGTATAGGAAAGAATGCCACGTGAATAGCCTGCTAAGTGGGGAGAGTATGAAGCCGATGTACATCTTTAGAAATATAATACAAAATCAAGCCTATAGAGCCTCCAGGATCAATGCCAATGAGAAAGATTTTGAGAGACAACTAGCGATAGTTGAAACAGAACTTATGGACAGGGGATACAACAAGCAGCTCATACAAAGAAACGTGGCAGATGTAGCCAAGTTAAGAAAAACTAGAGCTAGACCTTATTTCTCACAAAACACTATGGACACCTTAATCCATGAGGAAAACAGGCAGTTCACATCTAATAAGCTAAGGATGTGTTTGAGCTACTCCCGAAATATTAGACTATACACAGATATCTTTAATAAGCATTGGAACATCTTAATGACAAACAGACAGGTGAACAAGCATTTGGATGCACAACCCCAATTTACTTTTAAAAATAAAAAATGATTGAGAAGGAAGCTTTGTACTACCAGGGATTATGATGTGGTACAGACCACTGGAGGGATGAGACCATGTAGAAATTGCCAGTTTTGTAAGTTTATTTCTGAAGATGAAGAATTTATACATCAAGACACAGGCAAATAAATTCAAGCTGGGAACCAGTGCTACCTGAAAAGTATGCATGTTTTTTATTTAGCTGTATGGCAAATATGCCAGAAGTACTAAGTAGGGAAGACTGACAGACAGCTTAGGTTTAGGATTAGAGAACATTTATACCACATGAAAAAAAGAAGTATACATAATACATTAGCTAAACATGGCATTGAAACAAACGAACACCATTTGTTCAAGTTTAGGGTATTGGGGAGATGTAAGGTTAATGCGAGGGGAGGAGATATCAAAACTAGAACTGAAGGGTGAAGGCTGAATGGATTGTAAGGTTAAGGGCAGATACAGGTCATGGTCTGAATGACCATATTCCTTTGAGATCCGTCCTGAAAAACTCGACCTTTACATAGATAGTTATTTATACTCATTCATTTTATATATATATATATATATATATATATATATATATATATATATGTGTGTGTGTGTGTGTGTGTGTGTGTGTGTGCGTGTATTTCTATGCACTTTCATTATGCTTTTATACATTTATAAAATTTATAGATAGGAATTTGTATATATAGATATGTGTTTAACCTTTGTTATGTATATATGTGTGTATATATATATATATATATATATATATATATATATATATATATATATATATATATATATATATATATATGTATATATATATTTTTATGTGTTTTTATTATGCTAGTACAACTTTTATTTGAGGTGTTTTAGATGATAGGTCATGTGACATTAATAAACAATATAAAATGGTGTTTTTTTTACTTTTCATTTACACCTGAAGAAGCAGTCAGTGAAAGTGCTTGTGTTTGTATCTGGTACCATTAAACTTCATGGAGAACTGGAGTCTTGGCTCTGCCTGATTACTTACATAATCAGTTTATTCCTTTTTTCTTGCGGAGGCACCTGGATATTGCTGGTTTGTTTTATATTGTTTATATTTTTTGTGTTAACTATTGCTCTTGTACACGTGGGGGGTGTTGCTGGGGTTATACGTACAACTATGAGCAGTCTCACTCATTCTTTTAGGACTTTATGCTGTTCTTCATTGCAGGGGTATGTATATTCTGAGAGCTCTGTTCTTAGACACGCCCCCTGTACTCTTACACTCTCCGCATAAGAGTAGGAGCTCAGGCAGAGCACCTTCATTAATATGTATGGCACGCTGCCATCCTGCTCCTGAATGGCCTCTTCCACGCAGGACTTACCTAGTCCTGCATGGAAGAATAGTAAATCCGGGAGAATGTCTGTTTATTGTCTTCTGGAGTTGAGGAACTGCAGGTGTTCTGGAAGCATGCTGTCCACTTTGCAAAGTTGTTTAGTGTGTTTGCAGAATGGAAAGCAAAAGATGTAACAATGTATCTTTTCTGAAATTGACAATGTTGGCTTGTGGTCTCAGGCATTATGCCATGTTTGCCCAGAGGTGAACAAAGCACAAATGAGACAGCCAAAGCTCAACATGTATCATTCGATTAAAAATTGTTTATTATGTTTCATCATTAAAAGTTAGTAGAATTGAACCATGGCATACATATCCTATTTGCTGTATTCTGCATTGTGCTTACCAGGTGAGCTATACACACACTTCATTCACAGCTGTAATTTATGCTGTCCTTATCATGGAAGCAACTTCCATTAATTTTAATTTATCTGTTTCACTATATTTGTGCTAAGCCACACACTCCCCATATATAAACATGTAAAAAAAAAAATAAACATTACAAAGTGTGCAGACAGTCTTAGAGTACTGTGTAGGCTTTAATGAATCCAGCCCTATAATTTCTTTGGCATTTTTACCTTTAAAATGGCCCCCTTGCAGTCACAACTATCAGAATACAAGCATAAAAAATGGTTGAAAGAAGACCCAAGCATATCTAGTCTGTATGAAACCATAACTAAATAATGCTTTTGCCTTGTCCTTTCTCATCTCTACCACACCTAAAACTTTCTGCTGATCTATCATTCTACCACTGCATGCTTCTAGTGAAAAAAATATCACTGTATAACTTTCCTGCCCTGAGCCTCCTTTATATATCATTTGTGACTCCTCAACCTCTTGTTCCTTTGGAATTTCATTCCTTCACCTCCAGATGAAACAGCTTGGTGCATTCATATCACATGTTCATCATTAAGATTATTCTTGCAATATTCCTGACTACTGGAATTTTCTTTGTAGAAAGCTTACATGTCCAGCCCGAATTTGAAAGCTCAGACCCCTTTCCCTTCCAGGTGTGGAGGATCTCTATTTTGGGACATCAAAATACCTTCAGTATAAAAAAGGCATATGTACACTCCACACTATATCTATTTTGCCACAGTTCACACCACATGCATCACATCATAGTGCTACTGTCTAATGTCCTGCATGGTCCAGCCTACTCCAGAGCTCAAGACAGATAACTATCCATTGAATAACATTTCCTTCTTTTTGTCTCTAGTGCTTCTTTTAACTTTTTTGTCTTGTTAAAATATAGTTTAAAGTACAGTTCTAGTTGACCAAAGTCAACCATATGTCAGGGCCTAAGAAGGATAGAGGAATCTCTTGTAGGCATTACACCCACAAAGATTTTCATAATTATCATGTATTTTGTATATGGCCAAAGCACAGTATTCAGGATATTTATAGGATCATAGGAGATTACTAGGCTATTGACCCAGATGTCATTTTAAGCCTCGCTGTTTCAACCCAATCTAATACCGTAGAAGTACTAGTCAATACTCAAGATTGCTCTTAGTGATGACTGTTCATGTCCAGGAGGGTTGTCGGTACTATCCCTGGTAAGAAATTACAGTGCCCCATCCACTCATCCATGTTCCTCTTGAACAGTGTCATAGAGGTGCTCTGTTTCACATGAATTGGTGGCCTGTTCCAAAGACGCAGCAGTTGATGGGAGATAAATGTGTCCCTCCAGCATGTCCTATTTAAGATGCAAGACATATTTAAGTCCCTGGAATGGGTAGCCCTAGACCAATTTGTTTTATGGATATGCAGTAAGTTCATTAGGTTTGGGTCTTGGGTTGCTCTATAGGCCAGGCATAAGTTTCCCATTAGAAGTCTCTACAATATGGAGTATAGTGACAAGGACTTTAGTTGATCACTATACTGGAGGCCCTTGATCTTCTTTGTTAGGAACCTCTGATGTCTTTCCAATTGCTGCAGGTGCTTAGTAAGGTACATACAGAATGGGGTGTTATACTCAATTATGGACCAGATAAGTACCGAGTATAGGGGCGTTATAACCTGTTTTGGTGTTGAGGTGATGCCTTTACTAATCAAGTGAGCCACGTTGAAAGCTTTCCTTATAATGCTAGATGTGGTGGCCGAAGTTAAAGTCATGGTCAACCTGTGATCTCAGGTCTCTTACCACTTCATGGGTACTTAGGTTATTGCTGTTGATTTGATAGTGTGAAGGGACATTGTATGTGCCGAAGGAAATGATGATGCATTTCTTTGCATTTAGTTTGAGACCGTGACTAATACACCAATTGCTGATCTGTGTGAGACTCGCCTGGAGTATACTGACATAATTTGGGGATTCAATAATTGCATCTAGTTTGCAGTCATCTGTAAACTTTGTCAGCACAACCCTTTAGTTTTGATCTGAACTTCTGAGAAGTTTATACCAAACAGTAGGGGGGCCCAGCACTGACTCTGCTGCACCCTGCTGGCAACAGGTCTGTTGGATGATGTGCAGTCACCCACTTTGATAGTGTGTGTCTGGTTTGGGAGCCATTTGGCAACCCATCTTACAAAGAAGGGGGTTACATTCTGTTTGCTAAGTTTATCAGTAATGCCTGAATGCGGGATTTTGTCAAAAGCCTTTGCCAAGTCGAGGTATGCTGTGAGCACAGATTTGCCCTCATGAATGGCCTTGGTCACACTTTCAAAGAAATTCACCAGATTTAACAGGCAGGATCTACTCTTCACAAAGGCAAATTGGGTAGGGTCCAGGGTTTGGAGGTCACCTATGTCTTTATTTATAAGTTCCATAATGATATGTTCCATTGCCTTACAGATGAGGCTGGTTAGGCTTATGGGTTTGTAATTCCCTGGGTCTGTTGCTAGACCACCTTTACGGAAGGAAATAACTGTAGCTGTTCTCCATTCTGCAGGAACAAAGCCTGTGGTTAGGCTGTGATTGAAAAGGGTACTTAGTGGTGATGCTAGTTCATGTTTTAGCCTGTTTAGAAAACAGCCTGAGATGTCATCTGGTCCCATACAGGCTGTGATCTTTGCCTTGAACAGGGCTTTGAGGACCTACTCTTTGGCTATGGAAGGTGGGTGGGTTGGGGGGAGGGTTTGTTACAAGTTAGGAGGGGATAAGGGAGTGAAATTTTCACCAAACCTATCCACTAGCAGGTTTGCTATCTTTGTGGCGTCACTGTGTGCGATACCATTGGCCACCAGTTCTGCACATGTTTCAGTCCTAACCTTTAGGTTGTGTATGTAGCTGTAAAAGGCCTTATGGTTATCCTTGGCAGTACTTGCTAGGTTTCTTTCAATGGAGCTGTTGGAGGATTTGACAAGTTGTTTTATTTGCCTGTTAAGGCTAAGGTGTGTGCTCTTCCATTGTTGGATCTTTGTCTTTGTTTTTTTTGGACAGCAACTTTTTGGGTTTATAGTAGAGTTTGTTGATGCTGGAAGTCCACCATGGCAGCTTGATCTTACTTGGGGCTCTGGTTTTGATTCTGGTACAGACAAGTTTATAAACTTATGCAAGTGAGAACACATGGCTTTAGTGTAAGCTTTGGCATTGTTACCACTTCCAGCTTGGGGTGGGGCTTGGAATGCATTTATACCTTTACCTAGGAAGGTATAGTTTGCCTTGGTGAAGTTTTTTAGTTTGATTTCACCCTTTGTAAGTTCTGGTGTTAGTGTTAATTTGAAGGTGAATTATTTGTGGTCAGTTTTAACTAATGACAGTTGCAGCAGAGCACCCGTTTGACATGTTTGTGAGGACCAGATCTAGAATTTTTGTTCTTCTTGTCAGGGTATGGACAATTTGCTCCAGGGCATTTGAATTCACAGCATCAAGGAACTTTTGTGCTAGTGATAGGTTCCATCAAGTAAGTAGCTTCCCTTTCAACAATCTTTGGAAAGAAAGAGGCACAAGGCCATCACCCAGTCTGTGATGGGGTTAGCAGATTTGTTCTCAGCCACCAACATCCTCTCAGAGAAGAAATGCTTTCAAAGAGAAGGAAGGAAGGAAGGAATGGCTGTGAGTGGCTTGAAGCAGGTGTCTGACCCACACCCCAATCAGAACAAGGGTGTAAGCCCCAATGAGGAACATTTTATAACCCCTGAACAATACATTTGCTGTTAGTGAGGCCTCTGATGAAGCCTCCTTGAAGGCTTTCATGCCAGAGGTGCTTAGCACATCCCACCAGGCCAATGAACAGAGACCAACTTCCATGAATGCCTAATTGGCAATTTCAGAACAGGAATATGGGATTTCTATTATCTTACTATCCTCATGAGGGTGGAAGCCATCGGAGCTGGATCCACCACAAGGAGACATAGGCAGCTGCCTAGGGTCTGGTGCTTTCTGGAGATAAAAGGGTACAGCCTGGCCTAAAAAGGAAAAAAAAAAAACACTTTGTTACCATCCAACATGTGACTTCAAAAAACAGAGGAAAAAATTCTCTGCTACCTTCTAGCATGTGGCTTTAAAAACAGAAAAATATATATTTTACTACCTTTCAGAGACAGTACGCAAACACAGAAGATTTGATACACATGATATTTGTTTTGTTTGACATTCCTCTTCAGCCCTGCAAGACATCAGGGGATTTATATTTTTTCCACTTTTCTCTTCAGCCCTAGAAGACAACAGGATTTTTTTTTCACTTTTCTTCTCAGTACTGGGAGATGTCAGCATGTCTACTGTGTGTGAGATTTGAGGAGAGGATGAGCACAGGAAATGTGGTTAGTATGCTTTTTCCTCAGGCCTTTGTTTTTGCAGCAAATGGCAAATTCATGGAAGAGAGATTGTAGAAAGCATAGCAATGTTTCAGTGTGCATGTGGGATCAGTCTTTCAGAATGGCAGAATGGATATTACAGAGAGCATGTCAGAAAGATTGCAGAAAGCTTATGAATGTTTCAAAGTGCATAGGTGATCAATCTTGCAGACCGTCAAGTCCTAGAGAGAGAGAGAGACTGTGTAGAACTTAGCACTGATTTAGAGTGCATGAGGGATTAGATTTCCAGAATGGCAGAAGTAGAGAGTCATTTCATTTGCAGAGGCAATAAGAATGTTTTGCAGGATGCGGTATGTGTGTATATGTCTGTTTCTGATTCTCCCTTCCAGTGTGTGTGTTCTTCTTTCAGCATTTGTGTTCTCCCTTCTAGACTGTGTGTGTCCTCCAGTATGTGTACTCTCCATTCCACTGTGTGTGTTGACCCTTCCAGTATCTGTGTGCGTGTGTGTGTGTGTGTGTGTGTGTGTGTGTGTGTGTGTGTGTGTGTGTGTGTGTGTGTGTGTGTGTGTGTGAGTGTGTTGTCCCTTCCAGTGTGAGAGTGTGTACATGTGTATATGTGTGTGTGTTTGTGTGCTTTTATGTGATTACACATTCTGCATTCACTGTGTATCACAAGTATTACATAAAACTGAATGACTGGGTTAGCTTTACAGACACAGTAGCTAACTGTGATGGATTTACAAACACAAAGAAAATTCAATTAAGGTAAATTACTGGGGATTAGTATTAGTCAGTAAAACCAGCGTCACAGTTATTGGCTATCTCAGTATGTGACTTACTCAGTCACACTGCGGACATTATCATCATCATCATCATCAACCACCTTTTTTTACATTTTCTACATGGGGCCAGGGTTTCATGTCAACTATCGCCATCTCTCTCCCTCGCTCTCTGTCTCTCTCTCTCTCTCTCTTTTCAATGGCACTCTCCTATCTTCTTTGATACTCATGCCTGACTGTCACAGGTCTTCTCTGACACAATCCATCCCCTCTTTGCTAGATGCCCTTGTTTCCTCTTGACTTCTTCCTGTTGGTCCAAAATCTTTACCAGATTGTCTTCTGATTTTCTGAACATTTGTCCAAACCACCATAATCTCTTCTCTTTGACCTTTTCTGCAACTGGAGCTATTTTGGCTTCCACTCTTATGTCCTCATTTCTTCATCGGTCCCACAATATGCATCCTACCACCCATCTCAGGCTCTTCATCTCCATCACCTCCAGTTTCCTCAACTGCTCTGCCTTTGCTGCCAAGGTTACTGCACCATACAGTAGTACTGGTCACAACACTGTTTTGTGCACCTTACTTTTCAGCTTCTTTGACATTCTTCTGTCATATACTACACCTGACAATCTGTGCCAGTTGGCTGTAGTCCCACTGATTCTAGCTCTGACCTCTTCATTCAGACCTTCCATCTCTTCAACCACCCCTGTCAGATACTTGAAGCTGTTAACCTGTTCCACTGTTTTCCCTTCTATCTCATTTTTCAACTTCTTCTGATTTCCCCAATTTGCTGCCATTACAACTGTTTTATCTGTACTTAGTTACATCCCTTGTGCCTTCAGTTCTACATTCCATTCCCCTGTCCATTGCTGAAGTTCTTGCTCAGAGTCTGCCTGTAATGCCACATCATCTGCATACAGCAGCTTGGTTGATCTGTCCCCTCTTACTTGATCATGATTGTAGTCAAATATAACTAGAAATAATCAAACCCTGTACTCTTGACTACAGGTAGCAGCTCACTAAGAGCATAGAGCCTTCCTCCACTGCACTAAATACCAGACTTTCCTTAACATCTTAATTTTCTGATAAATCACTGAGGATGACAGTTAGTCAATAATGCTAGCGATAAGTGTTTTACAGCTGTTGTTCAAAAAATGCATTTCAAGTTAATTAGTTTTCTGGCACTTCAAGCTCTGACCTATTAACTAACCACTTCCTGTTGTTAAACATACAGGGTATGAACCTTTCATCTCCATCTGCCTAATGTGTGTCTTTTAGCAAGTCAATCAGGCACTGCTATTGGGTCATCCCTAAAAAGGGACACTTTGTACAGTGAGTTTGCCTATTTATCAAATAATGTAAGTGTATTTAAAATTTGGCTTTGTCCAAAAAACCTGAGTAAAGAGGTTGAGCCATATATTCATCCATCCCTTGCAACAACTCGTGGCTAACTGGTATAGTGTTATTGATTGCAATCATTAAATAATGGCAGGCATGAGTTTCAGACAGACTTTCTATCCTTCTGAAAATGATTGTTAATGCATTTTTTACTCCAGCAACTTTACAGGGATATAAGAGAAACATTTAAAATCTGTTCCTGATTTTTGGATAGTTGCCTCTAATTTGAGCTAAGAAGCTTATGGGGGTGAGGGGTTGCAGTATGTTTCACTGTATAGTTTTGATAGCAGGGAGCTGAAATACATTTTGGACCTTTATTTATGAATGTATGCATTCAATTGTTCTCAAGCCGATATATGAGGTGTACAGTCATGCATGTGGCTATAAGTGATAATTGTGTGTGTGTGTGTGTGTGTGTGTGTGTGTGTGTGTGTGTGTGTGTGTGTGTGTGTGTGTGTGTGTGTGTGTGTGTGTGTGTGTATGTGTGTATAAATACTTGGCTCCTGCAATCCACAGTAGTTTTGGTACAAAGGACAGAATTGATTGAAGCAAACAGGATCATCATATGAGCCATGTTCTTCAGGTACAATCCTTGGTTTCCTTGTTTTGTTGACTGTTGACAGTATGTTTATTAATTTGCAGTGAATAAACTTGGCAGCCAGCATGAAGTCTGAATGTTTAAGGTTAATATTTTAACAGTTTTAATTAACTTTTGTTTTTGCAGGCACATATGTTTGAAGTGCACTGTGTTGGGCTACAGCATTCTACACATAGTTAGTGCAGATGAGTAAGACTAGGAGCTGATTTTGTAGTGCAGAGTTTGACTTCATCCACCTTCATTTGTCTACTCTGTGACTCTGACTATGTCACTTCACCAGACAGTAGTCCTAGGCTGCCCTTGAAAAGGGACACTTGCATCCATTGGGCTGTCCCAAGCTGTTAGCAAAAGAGCTATACATTTGCCTATTAAATTCCTGCACACTTCACATAGTTGCTAACTAGCACTTTATTTTATGCTGCATGACTATTAGTCCTACACATGTCTTGTAGTTTAATGGATAAAAAATAATATGTGCACTTATAGGTCTGAACAGTGTTTTATGGTAGTTGAAGAAAGACAACCAAGTAATGAGATATTGATATTGTTCTGGGGGATAGGAGTGGGGCTGATGCCAGCAGTCCATTACCATGTCAACTCCTCCATTTGACCATGAGCTGGCCGTGGGTGCCACAGGCCATGAAGTTGAAGACAACCACTCGCATTCAGAGGCCAAGAGTTCAAAAGTTGATGTTGCACCAAAAAAGGTAAAGAATGGATTATTATGCCAAAGCTTCAAGGAGGGGTCTGGTTCATGGGTGCTGGTCAAATCTTTTTCTGTTTTGTAACCACAGATTGTGCTTGAGCAAAGAATCACTGTGGCATAAGTTTTTTTTACATGCTCAAGAATGGCTCAATTTATGTATGAAGTCCCCTATGGAAAAATACATTTATTTTATTTATTTTTATTTTACATATGTTGACTGGGGAAGTTTTGCTGTGTACAACTGCCCCTTTTCAGTGGAGCGCCATAGAGAAAAGCTCCATTACATGCAGTACATAGAAAATCATTTAAGTTATATAATATCAACAATGTTGGGCAAGACACAATTAAAATAATTGTTACAATGTCAAAATAGATAAGATAGTAACTATACATACAATAGTAAGGCTTCTTATACTAAACATACTCTATACAAATATCTTTAAATAACTATGCAGTAGGACAGATGCCACAAGCGGTATGATAGATGTCACAATACAGAGTTTTGAGATATTTACAAAGAATGGAAATCAAATGGTTCATTTAATTATGAGATATAAATAAAATAAGTAGTAAAAGAATTAAGAGAGGCATAGATGAAAGTTGGGGTGGGTGAAGACAGAGTAATAGTTGGTAATAGAGTAGAGGAGAACAGAGATATAATAGAAAAGAAGGAAGGAAGTGGATATGTTATACTTATCCTGGAGATGTACAGCTACAAAGCCAGGATGTTGAGAGGTGTTTTCTTAAATGTGTTTTAAATGCCTGATGGTTTTCAAGAAGCCTGACAACATGTGGAAGGACATTCCAGAGAGTAGCTACAGAGTTTGAGTATAAGGAGGCTTCCAATTCATTTGAGCTTTAATTACGGAGAGGAGTTTGTCTTTAGACTGAAGAGCTTTGGTAGGGTGATAGTGTTAAAGCATGACTTTTAGTGCTGGAAACATATCAGGATAGTATATTAGACTAGTAGTAGCTGACTATAGTGGAGGTGATGTGGGAGTTCAGACAAACTTAGTTGTTTAAAGGAGATATTTTATTGTAGCATTAACAGCTTGAAAGTGTAGGTCAGATTTCAAGTTGTCATCAATCATGACTCCTAATAATTTGGTAATAGGGACATGTATTATTTAATGAAGTGATTTTGACAAGACTTTTGCTTTGGGAGAATGTTTTTGGAGTAAAAAGTAGTATTTTCATTTTTGGGGGGATAAATACAGCTTGTGAGTTGTCTAGCCAGGGTTATATGGACATAAACGATTCTTGACACACTATATTAAGTTGGTTTAACATTGTATAATGTTTTCTGAAGATGTTTACCTAAACAGGTAAATGAAAAGTGCTTTAATAAACTTCCTTGACTATTTTGGATATCCTGCACAGTCAGTGACTTTTTTACAGGCATTTTCCAGCTCTGGTTTCCTCAACGGTTCATTATTTGTTTTTTACTAGTTTGCTTTGGATTTATTGGGTATAAACGATTCTTGACTAATTTCTTGAAGTTTTTGTAGGTTAGAGGCTATGCAGATGAGTGTGGAGTCATCTGAATATTGTACAAGAGTAGAGTGCTTGGAAGCAGTGTGTACATCATTTATAAATATGTTATGCAGGAGGGATCCAAGTATGGAACCACGTGGTACTCCTACAGTAATGAGTAGAAATGATGAGTTTTCTTGTTACCATTTGTCTGCTTGGAATCTGTATGTTAGATAGCTGTGAAACCAGGAGAGGGAGAGACTCAAGGAAAAGAGCTTTAGTAATAATTAATGGTGAGAGACTGTGTCAAGTGGTTTGGACATGTCAAGGAATGAAGTAAAAATGACACTAGGTTTCTGGTATTTCTGTTTTTATTAATGGTATCAGCAATGTAAAGTAGGGCAGCAGTGGTGCCATAGTTAGGATTTATAGAATGCTGCTTAATTTTAAATTTGTTCTTTGTAATTAATTTGTTGGTTGGGTTACTTACTTTTGTTTATGTTTGAAAAGATGGATGTGAGGTAGGTTGCAAAGGTTATAGGCTATAAAGAATGAAATATGGGAGTAATTGTCATTGATAACAGTGGGCTGAGCAACTGGGCATAAGGCTGGTGTTGAGAAGTGTATGATAGCTGGTTAGGTATGCAAGAAAGAGGAGGAAAGTGAATTGTAGTACTTTGAATAGCATGCCAATTATTATGTGAGTGTTCAGTTAGTGAAAATGTTAACCGGATATTGACAGAACACTGGCTAGGGTTTGAATGGCTGAGGCTTGGGTGAAGTGGGAGAGTTTGTATGGTTACAATGTAAAAGGAATCCAACTGAAAGGAAGTAAAAAGGTGGGAAGTGGTTAGTAGATGTGTAAAGGAGATGCATGACTATAGACTGTAAACTATTTTGTGATTGGCAGCAAAGTGGTGGGTGGAGATTAGCTTAGGATAAGTATAGATGATGTGGGGGTGGTTGGGAATTGGGGATAGGGTATGGGAGCAGAGTGAGCCTGAGCATAGTGATCCAGGTTCTAAATCAAGTACCAATCAGGTACTTCAATGGAATGCAGTTATTCTACCCACAAATCATTTTCCAACAAAAACAATTAATGAGGTAGAATGCTTATCGATGCAAATTCATCAACTACTTGAGATGAGTCATAGCATTTAATTTTATTGTTATGGGCTTTATTTACTTTTTTCAGGGAAACTTTGCAGTGCTAAAGTAAAATATTTCAAAGAGTTAATTTAGCTAGGGAACACCTTCCAACTAACATAGAAGCAGATGTCTTGGACCCTAAGTGAGAAGACCTGGATTACTATTCTCAGTTGTCTTATCTCCTTAGGATATGACGTTGACACAGACAGCATTATTATTTATTCTTTATCACTTACAGGGGATATCGCATCTAGAGAAACATTTGATAAAATTAAGGAGCACTTCAAATGGAAAGGGAAAGAGTCATTACAGACACAAATTTAAAACTTTGACTCAGAGACACTGCTTGCCCAGACTGAGCCTAATGCCATTTCCCAATCTGGTATCACTCAACTCTTAGCTGAGGAGTGAAGAAAAGGTGCATCCTTTCCTCAATACTTTTACAGGAAAGGTCTTTCTCTCTGATCTGCAGCCAGCTTCCTCAAATTGTACTTATGGAAAAAGAAAATCTGTTTCATGCAAAAAGTAGAAAAAGCATTTCATCCCTGAATATAAATGCACTATTGGCATTCAGTTCTGAATGCTGATAATGCAATAATGATCAGTTGGCATCTCCTGATTATACCCCCTGTTTTCTGACACTTGGGTGATCCTTTCTCCCACCCTAGCTATTCTTCTGCTTTGAGTTACTTGGCCTAGAGTTCCCTAAACCTATAGCTATTCCTCCTGTTTGTGAGCAATGAAAGATGCCTTTACTTGCATCTAATAAGAAAGCAGACAGAACTTATAGGGTCCAAAAGTCCCATAAGTACCTTTATAGCAGTCCCACGCTGGATCCAGCTGTTGAGTCTATGGATCCAGAGAATACATCCAAATTTGTTCCTGTCTCCAGTGCTATCCCACTGATTAGAAAACAGAATGCTAGACAGATTTAGAAAGAGAGTATGCATATGCCATCCTTGCTATCAGATCATTAACTATCAGAGTCATATTACCAGTTTCTATACAAATGTCTTGGACCAACTGAGGTCTGGAGGGTACCTAAGGGCAAAACTGATGGACTGCTAGCCCAGTGGCAAAACTCTTTATAAGTGTGGATATAATGTTCTGGATTCAGTATCTCAAATGGCAGCTATGGGTGACATAATTTCCAAACGTACTTGGCTGATGCTACAACCACTGACAGTGGATGCCAAAATGCAGTTTATAATGCACATTTAGACAATGACCTTCTGTTTGAGAATCCTACCAATGAAGTATAAGGAAAATAGAGGAAAGGGGAAAGGTCATACATGTACTATTGTCAAAGTATGACAAAACTATTCCACTAAACTAAGCCTTTACTACTGCAGGCAGGGTAAAGGCAAGCCAGTGAAGTGCAAAAATAAAAATAAAAAAAAGATCAATACAAGAAAAATTGGAAAAGCAGAGAGAGAAAATAATGATAAATGTGGATCTTCAGCACCCAGAAGCAACCAAGACTATATGAGCCTTCTCCTTCACATTTAATCTTATCGTACCCCCCCCCTGCACTGGTTTCATACCCTGACCCAACCTAAGATTGCAGGAAGACTCGTAGAATGCTTCTGAAAATGATAGCACAGGAAAACATAATCCTACATGTCCCTTCACACGGTTACAAATTACAATTTGCAAAAAATCAAGAATGGTAAGGATTCCTCCTGTGCCAAAATATCAAAGGCACCTGACTCCTTTTTAATCTGCAGAGCATTCTGATATTAGTGGTCAGAGATTCATTACCGGAAAAAGAGAGAAATAAAAACATGTCTATACATGACTTTTTCTAGCCCACAGAAAGAAGGTCCTTGCAAATCCATTCTGGAATTTTCAAAACTCCAAACCTTCTTGAGATCTGAAAATTCATAATGTTAACTGTTCAGACCTTATTACTCCTCTTGTTTTTACAGACCCCGATTACCTCAGATCCTAAGGATGCCTGCCTTCACACTCTTAATAACAAGGTTGCAAGGACTTTCTCGGATATGAATCAAGGAGACTTCACCATAATCTTACCCCAATGATGTTTGGTTTGGTTACTGCTCCCAATGTTTTAAATTGTCTGATTTCATTAATTAAATAGTGTAGGATAAAGGCCATTCACAGTAACCCATACTTAGATGACTGTTTCATTCAGATAGTCTCCCTAGTTGCAATGGACAGGACCGTTGCATCCACCATGGAATGCTTCAAAAGTCTTCAGGTCTCCCTTAACATACAAAATGAAGATTTTTCCAGTTCAAACTGAGTGATTTTCCTATGCTCGCTGTTAGACTCAAACTGTCAAAAGACATTTCTTTTACAAAAAACGTGGAACAGCCTGAAAAATATTTCCCTAAACTTGCTGTAGAGGTGGTGTTGTTGGCCAGGGAGTGTCTCAGGGTTTTGGAATACACGGCCTCCACTATCCTGGGTGCACATGAAAATGCTTCAGTGATGCCTGAGATCTACCTGGAACAAAAATTCCCATTCCCTAGAAGAAGTGATTCCCATATTAACCATAGTTAAGGATAACCATAAGGCATTCTTCAGCTATACCCATAACCTAAAAGGTAGGACCCAGGTGTGTGCTGAACTGGCTGTGGATGGCATCACACACATTGATCCTGTGAAAATAGCTCACCTATTAGCCAACAGGTTTTGTGAAAATTTCAACTCTCTATCCCCTGAAAAACATTCCACAAAACATTCCCTATACATCTACCCCACATTCCCTCTCCAAAATGCAAGTCGTTAATGCTCTCTCCAAGGCCAAAAATACAGCCTCTACGGGACAGGATGGCATCCTAGGTTGCATTTTAAATGGTCTAAAACAGGCTGTGGTTGAAGACAGTACCTAATGGAGTTCCTAAATCATGAGTACTGGTTTTGTCCCTGCTGAATGGAAACCGGCAACTGTCATCTCCCTTAATAAAGGGGGTACATCAACAGACCCTGGGAGATACAGACCCATAAGCTTAACCAGCCTTATCTTTAAGGCCATTTAGCAAATCATCATGGACCATATAAATAAGTATATAGGTGATCTCCAAACCCTTGATCTGACACAGTTTGGTATTGTCAAAGGCAGGTCATGCATGTTAAATCTGGTGGACTTCTTCAAGAAACAGAGCCAGAGATGAAGGCAAATCTGTGCATACAGCCTACCTTGACTTAGCCAAGGCCTTCAACACAATCCCACATTCGGGCATCATTGATAAACTGTCCCAGTTGAATATCAACCCTTATGTCATCAGGTGGGCTGCTAACTGGCTTAACAGCAGATCACACTGAGTCAAAATGTAGGACTTTACCTCAACCAGCAGACCTGTCACCAGTGGGGTTCCACAGGGGTCAGTGTTGGGCCCCCTATTGTTTGGAATACACTTCTCAGAAGTTCAGACTAAAACAGAGGGGCTGTGGCTGACTAAGTTTGATGATGACTGTAAATTAGGTGAATTCACTGAATACCCAAACAATGTCAATATATTTCAAGAGGGACTTACACAAACCAATGACTGGTGCAAAGCCATGGACTCAAACTCAATGCAAAAACAATGCATTATCATCCCCTTTAGCAAAAATGATATCCCTGCAGACTATCATATAAATAATAATAATACCCTAAGTAACAACGCAGTAGTAAGAGACTTGGGAATACAAGTTGACTGTAGCCTAAATTATGACCACAATGTGTCTACTGTGGTAAGGAAGGCATTCTACGTTGCACACCTCACTAGCAAAGGTATTGCCTCAAGAGTGAAAGAGGTCATAACACCCCTGTACTCGACCCTCATCAGGCCAGTAATTGAGCACAATGCTCCCTTTGGTATGTACCTTACCAGGCACTTGCAGCAACTTGAGAGACCTCAGAGATTTCTAACCAAGAAAATTCAGGGTCTCCAGCACATATACATTGATAGACTGAAGTCACTGTCACCGTACTCAGTATCATACAAGACTACTTAGAGGACACTTGTGCCCAGCCTACAGAGCAATCTTGGATCCAAACCTAATGGAAATGCTGTACATCTGCAAGTCAAATGGGACAAGGGTCACCCACTCCAGGGACCTTAACCTGGCCTCTGACATAAATAGAACCTGCTGGATAGACAGATATTTCTCTCAGAGGTTGCCATTCCTCTGGAATATGCTACCAATTTACATCAAACAAAGCCCCACTATGACCACATTTAAGCTTAGCTTGGATGACTGGATAGGAAACTGTAAATTCCTGCTGGGGATTTCACCTATTACCCTCCTAGATATGGGCAGTCATTGCTAACTAAGATCTCAAAAGTTTAGGGAAGACCATTTATATTGGGTTTCTCTAGTATTATATTGGGTACTCACAGGAGGCTTATAAAGACCTTTGAGTCAATAGCCCAATAACCACCTATGAACCTGATATACCCATGGAGCTGAAATGTTTTTTCAAGCAAGTGAGGCTAAATGTGGGCATTCCCTTCATGCAGGACCCCTCCGCTCCCAAAGCTAGAGACTACAACAGATGCTTCAGACATAGCTTGGAAGCGTACACACAGAAATTCAAACTTCAAACACTGTGCAATTCAACCCAAAGGAAGAAGGATATAAATATGGAAAAAAATATAATGACACTGATTCAGAATCTTAAAGTTTTCAAGCCAATGTGACTAAGGTATGTCATTCTGGTATTCACTGACACTACTATAATACATTTCTGCTATAAGTTTAACAGTGGCATTCACTAGACATTATACTTGATACATTTGCTTACAAAGTTGATGAAAACTGTGCATGGACACAAACATAACATAACCTTCATAGTTTATTGCATTATATATGTGTCATCATTGCTCATGGAATGAACTATCATTAAAATCATAAACAAGCACATTGGCAACCTATAATCACTGGATCCTTCCCAATCTGGATTTGTTAAGGGAAGGTCATGCTTACTTAACCTGGCAGACTTCAGAGGGTCACCAAGGCAATGGACAAGGGTAAAACAGTGCATGATGCATACCTTGACCTGACAAAGGCATACAATACATTACTTCACTCTAAAACTGTTGACAAGCTCTCTGAGTTAAGCATAAATCCTTGAATAACTTGTTGGATTGCTAGCTGGCTCACAGACAGGACCCAAAAGTTAGGAGCAGTGAGACCATCTCAACCAAGGGACCAGTCACTAGAGGAGTACTCCAGGGCTCTGTGCTGGGCCCACTTCTGTTTGGTATTCACAGATGACTGTAAATTGGAAGCCATTATAAACTGCCCCCAGAGCACTAACATCTTGCAAGTGGATTTAACACAGACAAATGACTAGCGCCAAAGCCATGGACAAAAGACCATCAATAAGAAAAGTATCATCCTAACTAATCCCCCCTACAAATCCTTAATTACCTTCCTATTAATATGCTTTCCATATAGATGCCTATGATACTCAGGACCAAAATGGTTTGGGGTGTGCTGCTAGGGTTGTAAGGGCCCTAGTGGTCAGTGGCCTAGTAACAACCTATGAACCTATGTCAAAGTTAAGTCTGAAACATGGAAACTGACTGAGGGCTGCAAATTGTTCCTTCCAAATGCTGCAGGTTCTAATTCCCAACAGCCACTTCTGAGAATCCACAAACATTTTAACATTGATTCTGGATTACTGTAATTACTTTGATCAGGGCATTCAGATGAACTTTCCTGAGGTAATCTAGTGGGAGGGTTAGAAGGATGTTGTTTCCCCATGTGCTCAACAGTGTTTGGAAAAAAATATTTTAAAATGTTACAGATTTCTGTTCCTAACCTAAAATGATTTAGTTGCGCCAAACATGATGTTAATTTGAGATTCAATTGTATACTTTGGTGTTATGCTAAGAGGAAGGTGTGCTCTGCATGGCTGAGCAAACAGGAGAATGTGAAACCTATTTGGTGTACCGTGTCATGAGAAAGCAACACAGCATGATTCTATGCACAGGTAATGTGCTAACAGAAAGGTGTGCTGTGCAAGGTTGAATACATAAGGAAATGTATCTGGTGAATTCTGTAACATGAAAGCAGCATGGCAGTTTTGTAAATACTGACACTACACTAGCAGAAAACTATGCTGTGTTTGGTCAAAGAAACAGGGGCATGGGAAACTTATTTAGTGCACTGTGCAATGGAGAGGAAACATAGTGTTACTTTATGGTAACAATCTCTAGTCTATGATACCTGCTTGAAGGTTATGATACAGCAAACAAAAGCTACATTAAAGCACTGCTTTAAAGAAAACTGTGTCATGACATTTATTTCCTTTCTTGTGTCTGCAGAACAGGCAGTAATGCAGTAGTACTACTATGTAATGCATATTAATGCATCTGGTGATAAGAAACAGATTGCAAGTGCAGCTCCGACATTTCACTTTGCATTTTATTATAATGGAGAAATAAGATAAGGCATTTTGAAATGAATTTGGAATGCAACATTTGGCATTGTAATGTTAACAATTAAAAACAAATAAAAGATTCGTAGCAAGGAAGAACATGGTAGTGATTTTGATTTCAGGGTTGTGTTGCAGGGCATGCATTTTTATTACCATTGTTACTACTGAGGTCAATGCATTGTAACTGCATTGCACTCCTCATGAATAGTAATGGTAATTATTAGAATGCACAAGGAGATTCCTTGCAGGCATGCTCATCTAATTAGAAGACGTATTTGATGTTTTATTCCTTTACATACTGCCTGCTAAAGAACCTTTGAATAAAACAATAGGTTATAGCTGCACATGCACAACTAAACAGAGCAGTATTTGTGTTGCTTAAATGGATGTTGCTTAAATGGAGGCTGCAATGAAATGCTATGTTATTTAGTGGAAAGTGCAGCAGTGATTTTATATTAATATAACATCAGCATGTACTATAGGTCAGGGAAGCTATTAGTCTGCTAGTGGAGCAATGCTACAGTGTATGAGGTATCCACTACTGCTAAACATTTTAGCTGATTGCTTCAGTGCTGTTTGAATATAGTAAGTTTTAGTAAGTTTAATCGTGACAGATAGTTTATTCCATCATACAGAAATATAGTAAATTAAATGTATGTACTTATCATGACAACAGAGCTAGAAGAGTGCATCCATTCCCATAAACAACAGGGCTAATACCATAAGCTATTAGGTAGCTCAGCATCTGACACTCTTCAAGGTTGCTAAGTCTCCTTTTTTCCCATTGTAGTCTGCCAGGGATCCTTCATCTCATGAGTTCTAGTATGCCATGTAAGAAGGAAATGTGAGATAAATGTTTAAATCAATTTTGCAAGAAAAGAGAGGAAGTTGGGTGGATATGTTATAAGGATAGCTCTGTCCATTGAGATCAGTTGCTATAGCAAGTACACAAATGTCATACCTGCTATGACAATCTTTCTAGACAGCCACACCCATAATAAAATACCCTTAATTGTTCTTCCTGTAAATGAATACCTAGATCTGGGTATCATGTCTAGATTACAAGGTTTCATAAATTTATTCAGATAAAACCAAGTTGCTGTTGCACAAATATATCCAAAGCAATACTGGGAAAAAATGTCTAAGATGTAGCCACTGCTATAGCAGGTACTCCTGCATTATTTCTTACTTTCATTCCTTTTAACTGTTTGGGGTTTTCTTGTATTTCCGTTGCTTTGAAAATGAATTAGTAAATTGTACATGTCTTTAAATGTTATTGATTGATTAGTTATTTCAGTTTATATGTTCATAGCATTTCAACTTATATGCATTATACTTGAATTAGTCTGAAGAAATGTAATCAAGCAAGGCAAAAATACCTAATCAGTATACTAGTTTGTTTTGTTTATTTACTGATTACTTGCTTACTTACATACTTACTTTGTAAAGTTTTTTCATTGTTTCTATGCCCATGCTTGAATATCCATTGTTATTTTAGTTTACAATAACAAGAAATTAGAAAAAACAAGGCTGTGAATACAAAAAGAAATGTTTAACAGCAGTAGTGAAAAAATACCAGGAAGGGTGGCCAAGGTGGTGCAGTGGTTAGCATTGCCACCTCACAGCAAGAGGTTCTCCGGTTCGATCCTCAGCTGGGGTGCCTTCTGTTCGGAGTCCGCATGTCCTCCCTGGGGTCACGTGGGTTTCCTCCGGGTGCTCCAGCTTCCTCCCACATCCCAAAGACATGCTGTAGGTGGAACGGACACTCTAAATTGGCCCTAGGTGTGAGTGTGAGCATGTGTGTGCCTTCTGTGGAAGGTTGAGTGCCGGGCTGGCAACTTGACACCGTAAATCTCCACTGCCAGTCATGAGCAGACAGGTGATCCACTGTGGTGACCCCTAAATAGGAAAAGTCAAAAGAAGAAGAAAGAAGTGAAAAAATACCAGGAGGCCTAGACAGGGAGAGTAAGTTGATAAAAGTCTCTGAAAACTCAATAAAATAAGTATTCTGACTTTAAAATAGTTTTCAGAAACTGAAATTAGTTATTTAGTAAAGCATTAAATAATAATTATGATTTCATTAACCTTGTAATTACTCACTTCTTTGTCTACCTTAACAACAAGAACACTGATACTTTACTCTCTCACTGCTAGTATATACAAAGTATGTACCATTGTATCAGCTGCAAACTATTTCATTCATCACTACACACAGCAGACCAAACTAGTCCATATCTATTGATATGAGATTATCACATCATACCTCTCTGATGTCAGGACTGCTTTAATTGATCAAACTTCAGAAACCTAACTGTAACTGTTATAATATTTGAAAATCTATAAAGCATTTTGTCTTCTAATGTGCTTTCAACATTATTGCTAGTAGTATTATTCATTGATGAATATTTCTACAAACGGTTTACTACAACTGTGAAAAAATCAGTGTTGCATTTTTTACTTGTTATATAAGAGTTCAGTGCTGTATTTAGATCTTTTGACCTCAAGCCTCTACTGAAAATGGTCACGGCCCGATTGGGCTATCCTGGTAAACAAACACAAATAAATAAACAAAAATTAGGTTACTCTTGACACCTAATGCAATTTTATTACTGAACAACAAAAGTATGAGAAGTACCATTCAGTTGGTGAGAGTGTAACTTGGCTTATTTAGTGTAATTGCAATCTCTTACCTGTGTCTGCCCTTTATTATATTTTATACTATTGTCATAAAGGGTAAGCTCCTTAGGCTTTTGACTACTAGAAAGAAATCGACCCACTATTTTAGACTGAAGCAATCCACTGGTAGAATTTTGCCAGTTTATTATATCATAGATGGCTGGAGCATTTCCCTTTATGTCAAAGAATACTTCCTCACCTGCGTTATTCAGAAAGTGTACATTCCGCAGGTAATGGAGGAGCTGATAAAATAAAACATAATTAAACATGTATGGTTTATCATTCTAAAATCCAGCTTTCACATCATGCATAGATAAATCACAATTTTAACTGTGATTCAATACATATTGACTTGTTAACATAAGAAAATTATAGACTATTCCCATCTCTAGCATGGCACCTTCTAGACTGCAGCAATTTCTATAGTAGCTGTTACTCACCAAATGATAGTCCAGGTAGCATAAACTAGGATTTTGTTCTATAAGAGTGGACTGACACAACTCGTCTTACCTTAGTGAAAGTTTAGGGTGATGTCAAATGAAAATCTGAACAAAGAATAGTGAAACATCTTTTGTAGATTTTTAAAGAGCAACTGAATACAGTGGGATTTATTAGAATAAATGTTAATCAATTGGCAGTGTCTTATCTAAAACTGTAAACTTATGTTTGAAATTATATCAATATATCAATTATATCCATAGAAATGGTATGCAAGTGTGTGTGTGTG
Source organism: Protopterus annectens (assembly GCF_019279795.1). NCBI lineage: Eukaryota > Metazoa > Chordata > Ceratodontiformes > Protopteridae > Protopterus > Protopterus annectens. The sequence continues at coordinate 618,214,962 of NC_056751.1, read as the reverse complement.
TGTGTGTGTGTGTGTGTGTGTGTGTGTGTGTTTGTATATACGAGCATGCAAACATGCATGTATGTTTGTTAACCAAAAAAAAAGTATAACATAGACTCTGACAGAGAAAATGAATATGCACAGATAGTTTCTGTTATTAAATGCAGAAACAGAATGCATTATATAACCTATGGTCTAAGGTGTTAAAAAGGTCACTTGGATGGTTAGTAGCAGCATAATATTGTCCAGTAAACAGAAACATGCCTCAACATGGCCCAGGTTGTGTGCAACTAAAAAATGCTCACGTTAATCATCAAAAACATACAACCATATTAAAACATTTCAAGAAACATTTTGTAAAGAAGTAGCAGCATTAAACATTAATATAATTTAAAAAACAAAAAAAGCAAAACTACTGTATATAATGTATATATATATATATATATATATATATATATATATATATATATATATATATCTATATGTATATATATATATATATATATATATATATATATATATATATAGGTCCCTATCAGAGAATCGAGTTTTCAGAAACTCGAAATTCATATGGTCGAGACCATATGATCAAGTTTTTGAAAACCTGAAGCTTTTCAATGAAGATCACAGAACAGTGCTGGTCAGGACTTGCCCGTTCCCTCACTGTAGTGTGATCTCGGAGTTGATATATATAATTTGCAGGGTTTCTGGGGGATGCAGGGTGGCTTGCCCCCTTGCAAAAATGTAAATAAAGGTGCAATTTTGGGGTTTTTTTGTCTTTTTTTTATGTTCCAGTTTTCGGAAACTCAACCATATAGTCTCGTTTGTATGAATTTCAAGTTATCATCTGACCTAGACCTCTGTATATATATATATATATATATATATATATATATATATATATATATATATATATATACATCTATATATACACACATATATATATATATATATATATACATATATATATATATATATACATATATATATATATATATATATTTATATATATGTATGTATATATACATATATGTATACATATGTATATAAATTTATATGGATCTTCCTGACTCTGTCAAAATCCCATATTATCAAGTCTCAGTATATTGACACTCAAAATATTGAACTCCCACTTCACTGAAGCAGCAGAACAGGGCAGATCTGCTCAGGGTAAGTAACCTGTTGCGTGAGACAGTGAATTTTGCACTTTTCCCAGCTGTAGTGTGATCTCGAAATCGGTATATTTAGCTGGGGGGGGGGGTGAGGGGCGCAGTCCCCCCCCAGATTGGGGAATGTGGGGGTATAGTCCCAACTTGGGTAGGTTAGGGATGATGTGGTTTGGGTTTTGTTTCTATTTGGGTAAGTGGTTACTTACCCTGGGAAGATCTTTGTTGTTCTGCTGCTTCGATGAAGTGAGAGTTCAATGTTTTGAGTGTCGACAAACTGAGATTCAGTAATATGGGATTTTGGCAAAGTCAGCTAGATCCATACATATATATATATATATATATATATATATATATATATATATATATATATATATATATATACAGAGAGAGAGAGAGAGATGGATATAGATGTAGATATAGATATGGATCAGGGTAGTGCACTGAGCCAAATGAATGAGAGAGTCTGAAGTGATTGAAAATGTGTTTATTGATTTATTTTGTTTTTTTATTTATATTTGTATACTGGGGTAGTGCAGCACTGGTCAACACTGACCAGTTTCAAGCTCAGCCGGGATGAAATACAAAACATTTCTCAAACAAAAAACACAGAAATGAAAGCAAGAACAGACTAGTTCAGACTAGTTATACATAGAAAAAATGTATATATACATGCATTCTAGTGAACAAGCACAATACAATGCACAGTCAAACACAAAGCAATTTACTTTATATACATACATTTCTAAAGTGGGTTAATCTTTAGTAAGTACTGAGAGAAAAGAAGAGATGTGCAAATGAGATGTTGATAGTGTGTGTTAGGTTGTATGTCCTTTGTTGAAGCAGAATCATTTGACTTGGATGGAAAAGTATTTTTGAATTGCTTTCTGAATTTGGAATAATTGTTGATTTCTTTTAGGCTGATAGGGAGAACTTGCCAAAGCACAGGTGCCTGAGAGGAGAAATCATGTGCAGTGCTGTGGAGTTTGGTTGTAGGGGTAATGAGACTTGGTGTGGCTTGTGAGCAGTGTCCCAGGTTGTATGAGGAAGTTTATTCATGGAGTCTATCTGCAAGGGGAGTAAATGTGTGGAGTTGTAGTAGCTTGTAGAGTTGACATTCTAACAGTAGGTTAGATATTTTTATGGGTAACCATTTGGCTTTTTTTCTAGGGTAATACATTGATGTTCACAGAAATGCTAGTTTGTAATGATCTGGTAGATGCTGCTAGAGATAGTCTGTAATGTAGCAATGCTTTTCTTAGAGGAAGAAGTAAAGATTGGAAGCCCATATTCAAGTTGAGAAAGCTGAACTCATTTGCCAATGGCTTATCAAGCTGTTTGGAATAGAAAAGGGAGATCTTTTTGGCCCAGAAAAGGAGGGAGTTTAATTTGTCTCTCACTTTGTCTATGTGAAAATGAAAGTTTTTTGACTGATCAACTCATAATCCTATGTATTTGAAGGTGATAGTTGTCTCTGTGGAATGGCTGTGTAAGTCACAGATACTTAAAGAGTCAGGTGCTTGATGAATTTTCCATGGAGTTCTAAACACATAGCTTAGGTCTTGGTGGGGTTGAGAAGTAGTTTATGTTTCATGAGTCTCTGGCGGAGCTAATGTGACTAGAGTTGGCATTCAGTGATGGTATGAGAGTGATCTCATCAGTAAATGGCCATGTCATCACCATAGAGCATAATTAGAAGATGAGGAACATACTTCTCAACTGTACAGATTTTCACAGAATGTCCAGAATTTTGACTCATATTTTTGTTCTGTTTTTCATAAAATTGTGGTTTTCTGGCAAATTAGTGGCAAATCATTAAAGAGTGAAGTTAGAAAATAATAACAGACATTTGAGTTTTAGACTTCATACCCTTCAGAAAATTCATACTCAACCTTTGTTCTATAAACTTTCTAAGTTTGTAAGAGCAATATTTAAAAATGTCCCTATTTTTGGGTCTTTGTCCCACTTTTATATTTGGCTTTCTCCAGATTTCTTCCTCTATGACCTTGAGAGGTATGATGGGGGAGTTCACAAGGAAGTTTGTTAATGAATATGCGAAAGAGGAGGGAAACAAGAATGGATCTCTGTGGTCCACCTTTGGTAATAGGTACATTTTCTGAATGAAAAGATCCTATTTTAACTGAAAGTGACCTGAAGTGTCTGTCCGTTAGGAAGTTTTTATGTCAGGGATAGGAGTCTACACTGTTACCAGTTTCATTTAGTTTGTTTTGGTGGAAGAAAATGACCAATGAGGTAAAATAACTTTGTCAGGTCTATAAATATGGCACATGCAAGGAGGCTATATCAGAGTTTTGCAGGCTGCCATCAGTTAGGGATCAAAGTTCTGTTGTAGTGCTTCATCCAGGTAAGAATCCACATTGTTTGGAGGACAGCTGGTGGTACTGCTGGATACAAAGAAAGAGGTGGGTGTAGAATATCTTTTCTATAAGTTCGCCCAGAATTGGGATGTTGCAAACTGGATGGAAGTGAGATGCATTTTTTGGGTTGGTTTGCAGTGGGATGGGTTTATTAAAGCAGTTTTTTTTAAATTTGTGGCATGATTTTTTCCATGAGACATAGATTAAATATGTGGTTGAGATGATAGAGATAGATGTTCTCTGAAGTGATATATGAACCAGGAGATTATGTTGTCAATTCGGGAGGGATGTCAAGTGGAAATATTTTCAAGTAGAATAAAAGCTTCTTTGGAATTTATGCATTTGAAGTGGAAGAGTGTATGAATGGTGGTGCGTGGGCAATGCATGATCTCTGGAAACTGTGGAATTTATTGCTGGGAGATTGCCAGGTTCTTTAAAAAAGCTTCTGGAGAAAGTTTTGTTGTAGGACAATAAACAGAGTTTGTAAACAGGGTATCATGAGGATGTTTTATTCCTACAAAAACAGCTAACTTTTTTTCTAAACGTTTTTTGGGGAATATAAGAAGGTAATTTGTTTCTTTGTTTGGAGATTTCTTTTGTAACTTCTGATGGACTTCTTGGCTAGGTTACATAATGACATAATGGATATGTGGTTGTAAGCTGTGAGAGTTTGCATCCATTGTTGCTATTTTTCATCCCTTAGAGTTAAAAGATGCTTGAGATCAGTGGATAGTCATTCAACGTTCATGGATTTATAAAGCCTGTCGACAAGTGTAAAGAATTTATCTTGTAGCTGGAGTCATAGCTCTCAACCTTCCATCTCCAAAATGAGGAACATTGGCCTTCATAATGTGTAACAGATGGGCAAAATGCAGAGCACATATTAATGGCTTACTAACACCTTCAACTGGGAAGGTCATAGGATGGTTAAAATATGCTGGTTTTATTTATAAAAATGACCTTTTAATGAATTAATATAATTCATTTCTGTTTATCATGGATATGGGTTAAAAAATTCCCTAACACTGAATGTGTGACAGACTCTTTCAATGTGGAACTTTGAGGAACATCAACTTTTTTTTTTTTAAAGGAACATCACCTTTTTAAGACCCCAAATGAGGTACGCTCCTCATAATGAGGTACACTTGAGAGGTGTAGCTGGAGTAGAAAGTTGGCTAGTCTTACAGCTGCTGATATCAGGATCATATAAGGACAGTATATGGTTCCATTTGTGGGTTGGGTTTTATTTATCTGCATGTATTGTAACATTGCGGGATGGTGCCATTAGAAATGTCTTAGCAGTGGTGCCAGGAAGTAAGGTTATGACTGCTGGGGGCATCAGATGGGGTAATTATGTCATGTATCTATAAAGAACAGCAGTTGTTGGCACTGTGTAGATGTTAACAAGGATTTGTGACTTGTTCCCTTAATAGATAAGGACCATAGTGGGGTTATCTAGCACCAACTGCTGATCCTCATTATGGCACTCCTCAACTGTAAAAAAAAAAAAAAAGTCTACTCCAATCTGGCTGGTGTTCCTAAACCTCAGGAACCAGCCAGGTCCCATTTCTGTATCCCTCAACTCCAAGCTGATGAGAAAACAAAATACTTTAAAAAGGCAAAAATGCAGCAAGCAGCTTTTTATAATTAATAAAACACACAATGTGCAGTCCTGACCACAAAAGCGGAACTGAAATGAATTTGTAAATCCACATTTAGCAATTCCTGTACATAAATGAATACCAGTACTGCGCCACTTTTTGATTATTTTTTACTGATCACATCCCCTAACACTTTGCACATAAGATAGCTTCCCCATTCATTCCCCCAGGTATGCTGCCATAAAAGATTATTTGTCAAGTAATTACAGGTAGCTGGAGGCAGGCATCTATAAAGGAAAGGTTCAATGACAACATTTCAGAAATCAGTAAGAAGTCAATATTCAAGATTCCAGAGGAGTCTGAAGGGTTTTTCCAGTGAAGTCCAATGTGCTATGATTGGAGAAGTTGGGTCTGAAATAGGGAATCTTTATCCTGGGTTACAGAGCTGTCAGTGGAACTCCTGGTCATTGGAATCCTAAGCCATATTTTCCATTAAAAACTGATTAGACAGTGATGTTGGTCTGCTCAAGCAATGTAGTACTGTCTGGAATACTTAAAAAAAAAAACTCTTATTTGAAATATATTCATATATTGTAGAGATGGTTATTCATCAGAAAATGTGTAAGTGTGGAGAAGATCTTATTCTGTATGCCAGAGATTTTTACTTTCACACACATAACTCGCCATTTTTCAGACTTTCTACCCTAGTGTTGTAGTTGATGATCATGTATCTGAGAGACACAAATCAAGAGTAGTAATTATGCTTGACAGTGAGCTGTCTGTTGAAAGAGATGTCGCGTTATTTTCCTTACTGAGATTCTGTTACGGTTATCACTCATCAGGACAGGATGTGTGTTATTTGTTTGATATTGAGAATACCGCTTTTCTTGTTCACTCACCAGGTCTTTCTCATCAGGTGGAGACCTACTCAGAGAAAGAGTACTTTGACTCCTTTAAGAACTATTAGATGTAAACTGATTTCAAGGTGTTTTATAGCATGTTTGCTTTATCTCCTTTAGCACCTTTCTAATATTGTACTATCAAAACTGGCTGTCGATCCTGAAGGAGTACTGAACAACTGAAGTTGTTATATCTCGCCAAGGAGTTAATTTAAATTGTTTTTTATTTGTTTTGTTTTGTTTTTAAGGGTAACCATTTGAAATGTCAGGACCCGCTAGAGTGTGTCCTGAAATATGGAGACTGAATTGCAGAAAAAACTAACCTACATACATTAAGTTTGAGATGGCCATTTCTTAAAATGTTCAATATTCATTGAGGTATGGTGATCTTGGAGTTATTATATATAAGTTGGGGGCTGTGGGGAGCCTGCCCCTCATATCAAGGGATACAGGGGACATGCCCCCTGCAAAAAATAAATTTAAAGGAGAAGAGCAATGTTCGAGATTCGCACTTCTGTATTTTCAGTCTTTTTCCCTCAACTTGTCAGCATGTGGCATTTCGGATGTCGACATTTCAATAGGGAGCCTTTTTAAGTCCATTGGACACAAGTGTTCCTTTTCAGGGGCTACCCTGGTATATTGTCTGATTAAGTAACTTACTTTGAGTGACACTGTATGCAAATGGAGGTGGAAAGAATCAAACCCAGTACCCTTGGCTACAGAAAACAGCTTTTTAAATGCTTCGAGCCTTAATACTTACTTTAATGGCCAGGCAATAAAATTCAATATATCCTGCAATATAACCCACTATATCATGGGAAGGAGTTAAAGTTTCCACATTTTGCTGTGTTAGCAGATCCAGTTTGGCACAGTCTGACCATCTTTATGTTCATTGCAATAAAACACTTTGCTTAGTGTTTGCTGCCTCCGCTTAATACAACTGGTGGATGCAGCTGACAGCTGAAACTTAACCTATTAATTAAAGATTCCACCCATTACTGTCAAAAGAAAAAGTGAGTGATAAATTCCCACAAAAGACAGGGCAGTGATTCTGCTAGAATGCTAGTGTCCTGTATGAAGGATCACAGACCTGAAGACTGAGCACTCTGAACCATCTGCTTAAGATAAACCTGCCAAATCAATGATAGTGGGAGCTAAATCTATTGCTCAGCCAAGGCCTGTACTGATATTGAAGCCTTATCAGTTAATGATGACCATGAGGCAGGCTTAGTGACCTTTGAAAGGATTGCCAACCAGGAAGGATGGGATGTTCTACCTGAGCAGCATGTTAGATATTATGAATATAAGGCTGAAATTAATTCTGTTTTAAGTATGTTGAAAGAAAAAGCTTGCTTAAATGCAGAAACAGAGTTTAGTAATATGTAATCAGCAGCCATAATAAATGACCATGTCTTGGAAAATAAGGAACCTGCTGAATGGACATTTTTCCCTTACAGACTTAAAAACAGGATGTATGCAAGAGCAAAAATGCAAAATCTGCTTTTAAAGAACACTGACATGTTTTTCTGCATATAAAAAGAATGGACACAATATGTTTCCTTAAATAACAGGACATGTTTATGACACTGTGACAATGTGTTTCCTCAAAAACATGTTTTTCTGCATGGAAAACAGGACATGTTTACCAGCACTGGCACAAGAACAGATATTCTTATACAAAGATCCAAACAGAATACAGGATGTTCACACTGTCAGAAAAGCTGGTCTCTTACAAGACATTGTTAAACAAGGAAGCTTAAAAATAATATTATCAAGTCAGCAGTTTGCGTCAGCATCTGCAACAATTAGTACTGTTTCTACAGGATGAGCAATTCTCCAAAATAGAATACCAAGAGGAAATGTGCATGACTAAAATTGTATATAAAGAGCTGTATGAAGCCAGTTATGTTGGGGGTATGGTAGGGACACATTTGTCCTGAGGTAAATGTTATATCTCTCACATCATCTGTACTATATGAGAAGTAAAGTGAAACAGTACTTTAAGCTGCAACGTTAGTCTGTTTGGTTTATTATAAAAAGTTATTTGTTATTGCTCTAAAGTTGATGCTGCAAAGTATATTCTCTCATCAGTGTATATTCTGCAAGTTTCTGTATGCAACAGACTGTGAATACAAATATAACCAGACTTTGAATTTAGCAGAATCCAGCCAGCAAGACTGAGTGTCTTAAGAAGACTTCAAATCCATCACAGCAAGCAGTAAGCATCTATATAATTTTTCACAGCATCTTAGTAGTACACTTCATGGGTAATCCCTCTGTGCATAATGGGTATTCCTAGAATAGAGAGTGTAATAATTTGATAAAGTCTGGAAAAGTTTGCTGGTCAGGGTTGTCCTCTCTTCAGAGACCCATATCCACAAGATTCTTGAATGATTCTTTTCCATATCAAAGAGTTTAATAGCACATTAATTTGAACTGAAACATATAGCCAACATTTGATAAGCTGACCCTCAGAGCACTGAGAGTTTTATGGCCCTGATACAGACAGAGAGAGAGAGAGAAAGAATTATGTTATGAAAACATATTTAGAGAGACATATAATAAATTAACTGCTAAAGCTAAAACTAAGCAAAAGGGGACGATGTCTTCCATCTTATGCATCAAATGTGGCAAAACAGGTCAAATAGAAAAACTCTGTGGGAAGGGTAAAGTACAGACTCCCAATCAAGCTAATGAAGATGGGGGTGGGGGTGTGCCTATAGAAAGTGATCAAGCTATAATTAGGCTTGTGGAAAATATGTTCTGCTATTGTGCCATTGCAAATCTAATGAAGTATATGATGAGTTGGTGAGCAGGAACTCCAGTGACTCTTACATTCTAGAAGTATGATGGATGAGTTTGGTAAAATTGCAATATCTTGCTAAGACTAGAGCCCACATTCAGATGTCCTTTGAAGCAGTGTGCTTAAATAAATAGTGAAGGTATTACCCTGCCACCCAGGTTTAATTACAGACAATGATTAGAAAGAGCCTTCCCCTAATGGCAGTAGTGCCTGACCTCATCCATAGTGTCCTCAAAGTCAAGTATGTCCCTTCTTTAAAGACCTATTGATAGAGTGAAGAGAGAACAACTCTAAGAGACCTACCATCACCCCATCCATAGTGGTAGAAACAGGATCTTCCATAACTTCACAGAATACACTTACCAACATCACCACAGAAGAGAACCATATGAGAGTTGTACATCCCAGACTGTCACCATAGTAGGTTCAGGAAAGCCAAAGTATAGATACATTTGTCCAGAGAGATAGAGAACCCCAGTAAAGGTAGGGAAAGGAAAATAGACATGGTACCAGAACCCCAATATTGGTAAAAAAAGCATAAGAAGAAGGTAAACAAACTGAGGAATCCAAAAATCTTGAATAGTGGGTAAACAAGGCTGGGGTAAAAACAACTCTAACACTCACAAAATCAAAGATTTTTCCATTCAATAGAGATGAAGCAAAGAATCTTTGGAGCACTGGAGTGAGCAACCCTTTCTTTGAAAGGAGATGGATACACAGATTCCTGTCCTTTCCTTTGTGGTAGAATAGGCTGAACCTTCTACCGGTCATGATACAACCGATGAAAGGGATCACCATCTGTCTGAGTTCTTAGCAAACGGTCTGAAATTTATGAGGTTCCACTGGGAGGACAAGACCCTATATCTGGCCCAGGAAAAAAACAGGATAGTTGGGGAGGACTCTAAGTAGATCCACCACCAGCTTACATGTGTTTTAAGAAACAACTTGATCTACTCTATAGTGTATTGAAACACAGGGAAGACATTATACGACAGTTAATGTTAAACACTTTTCAGTGCAACAGAAATGAATATAGACCAGTCTTGCGTTTGGGAGTACTTGGCCATGGAAAATATGAAAGCATGAGTTCTAGCCCAGTTCAATTGGTCTGACATATTTAAAGTAATAGAACTGCTGTGTTAGCTGTCCAAAAATGTAAGAGTACATGGCTAAACCTTGGATTTAAATATTCCTGAACTATGGCTGACAATCAAGGTGCCCTTTGAAGAATAACTTTGGGTATCATTGATCCCCTGTTCAGACACAAAAGCAAACACCAGCATATACTGGTGATTTCTAATTATGTTATCCAGTTTCCTTAGGCTATACACACTAAAGAAAGCCAATGCTAGGGCCATTGCAAAGGAATTTGTACTACTGTTTAAACATGTTCGTATATTTAGTAAGGAGAACTTGACAGATACTAGCCTATGAACCTATGAACCTATGAACCTATGAACACACCCCAATTATGTCAAAGATTATGCTACATTATTGTCAGAGTTTTCAGCTGAAATAGCTTAGAATATTTATTTGCCACCCCCCAAAATGATGACTTGGTTGAAAGGTTCAACAGTACCCTGAAGTCTTTTATAAGGATGGTTGCTCAAATGGATGTAAAAAATGGGGAACACTACCACCCTATTTGATGTGCTTTGTGAGGGACACCCCCATATCCTCAACAGGATTTAGTCCATTGAGGTATTCTACAGTAAACACCATATAAGGCTATTGGATAGAGTGAATAAAACATGGGAAGAAGAAGAAACCCCTTTATAACTCTACTTATGCACTATGATAGCCAACAAGAAAGAATGAGAGTTATAAAACCCATTGTTTGAAAGTACTGAAATGAAACACAAGCTAGTAAGCAAGAAGCATATAACAAGAATGCCCAGAGCAGGGAGCTCCAAACAGACAACTGGGTCTTGGCTCTGGTCCCCAATAGTAAGAACAAAGTTCCTTGCTACATGTCAGCGACCTTATGAAGTCATTTAGACATTGAATGAAGTAAATCATAAGGTAAGACAACAGAAAGGTGCACTGGATAACTCTAGCACATAAGCTTACTTCATTCCTGGAAAGAATCTTAAGTTAATGTAATTGATTCAGGGTTTGGAGGTCATAAACCAGAGCAACAAGTGCTGTCCATTCCCTCAGTGTTACAGGATGACATTTTCCTTATGTTCCAGAACTAGTAGATTTAGGAATTCCCCTTAAGGAACAGAGACATTTTCACAGCATTACCTGGCCGAACTTTGCTTGCAGCCTGATGGGATACCAGCTGCCTTGAAAGAGGCTTCACAAAAAGAAATCTAAAAATTTTAACATTGGGGTGATGCAGGAATCAACCAGTCCATGGAATAACCTCACTGTGTTGTTACCAAAGAGAGCTGACACCATCCAGTTCTGTAATGACTTTTGTAATGTGAACACCATATTGAAGTTTGAAAGCTGCCCAATGCCTAGGAGAGGTTAGCTAGTGAAACAGCTGGGTGAAAGCCAGATTGCTTACTACCTTGGACCTAATTAAAGGATATTGGCAGATCCATTTGAGATGTGACTGAGACTTGAAAGTGAATGGCTGGGTTTTTCCTAGTAACCAAAAGTCTGAGCAGCTGTGATGTGGTAAGCTAATTCTCATACTGTCGCCCATTGACAGGCTTAAATAAAAGATGAGGGAGAGAACTGTCCCCTCCACTACAGACTGTCTTTGTCTTTTTCAATTCACTGATTTTCCTTTTTTTTCCCATTGTAACCCCCAACACATTCCAAACGGTGATGAACAGGGCTTTAAGACCAGGCAAAATATATGGCACAGCTAGGAAGACAAAATATTCACTCAGGGATGCTGATTCTCATCTCCCAAAGTCCAGCCAGTACTAGATTCCCTGAGATTGGCCAGTCTCACTGTCATTGCTCAGAAGTGCAAAGTTGGCATAACTGGGAGCAGGTACTTAGGGAATGTGATAGATCAGGGGATAACTCACATGAATAAGAAAGTGAGGGCCTTTGTGGGACTTGTGAAGTGTAATAAGACATTTTTCATGGAGTTATTTTCTATAGCTTATCTTGTAACTCACCTCACAATGGACAGAATGCCAGAGATGCTCAGATGCACTCCAGAGAAAAACATGACTTTTAACAGTGTAGAGACAGTTCTAATATTCCCTAACTTTACCAACCCTTCACAATCTACAGAGATGCACTAGCATCAGGTAAGGGATAGTGCTCACACAAAGGAATAACACTAAAGAGTATCTAGTCTTCCTGATGTTTGCAGTGAGACAGATAGTTGAGAATAAGCTAGAGATGAGCAAAAAGTCCAGCTGTACATTCATAATCTTGGAATGACAAGATCCCAAACAATGGCAATTTGGGCAATCCTGTGATGTTTCAAAGTCTTAGAAACATTGGCAGAATTAATGCAGGTTATGCACAAGGACCGCATGATACAATTAAGAACATTACTGTTTAGACTCACAGAGGGTCTCACACTGGGTCTGGGAGTACATCAGGGTTCAGCTGTGAGCCAACTGCTATTTATACTGGTGAAGGACTACATTAGCAAACAAACTGGAGGGGACAGTTCAACAATGCTGCTGTATGCAGATGATGTGGCATTACAAGCAGACTCTGAACAAGGATTTCAGCAAATAATAGAGGAATGGAATGCAAAACTGAAAGCAAATTGGATATAATGGGGTACAGATAAGACAGATGTCATGATAGCAAATGGAAATATTAGAAGAAGCTGAGGACTGAGATAGAAGGGAAAATAGTAGAACAAGTTAACAGCTTCAAGTAGTTGGGTGTTTCAGGAGAGTGGACATCTGACTTATGAGTGCAAAGCTGGAATCATAGGGGCTGCAGCCAACTGGCACTGAGTGCCAGGGGTAGTGTGTGATAAAAGAATGCCAAAGAAGATGAAAAATAAGGTGTATAAAACAGAGGTGTGACCAGTACTACTGTATGTATGGGACAGAAAACTGGACAGTAAAGGCAGTGCAGTTGAAGAAACTAGAGATGATGACAATGCAGTACCTGTGACAGATGGTATATTGCACACTGTGGGACAGATGTAGAAATAAGAATATCAGAGCAGAAGGCAAAGAAGCTTCAATTGCATAAAAGGTCAAAAAGAACAGATTACAGTGGTTCAGGCAAATGTGCAGGAAAGCAGCAGATGATCTGGGGAAGGACATTTGGGATGCACAGGAAAAAGCAATAGGATTGTGCAAACCACCACTGAGTGCTTTAACAACTTCAAACACAGCCTAAAGAAATATTTTCTCAGAAATCATACCTGTCCCTGCTCCTTACCTAACAGGTGAACCCCATTCACTCTCTAGGGCTTTCCCTTCTACATCTGAGACCCCTAGACCAAGAATTTCTTCCACTTACCCATACCACATCTAATCTCTGCACCCTTTATTATTCCTATCCTTCTTCACTAGTAACACAATAAACTGAATCTGGACACCAAACCCAACTGGAAGGCAGACCAAGGAAAGAACACAGCCACGGATAAACATTTTTATTTGAACCACTGAGTGCAAACAGATTGTGCTCAGTTTTTATCCATGGCTGTGTTCTTTCCTTGGTCTGCCTTCCAGTTGGGTTTGGTGTCCAGATTCAGTTTATTGTGTTACTGGTGTTTTTTCTGGTTCTTGGTTTTTATCCTCCTTCACTACTTACTAAGCATATGTCTGCTTCTAGTATTTTCTACCCTTGTACCCTTGCCTAACCTTTTACCTTAATCCTACCTGAACACAAAAAAAGTTTTATCCTACTACATTATTTGACTTAGTATTGCCCTTCTTGTACATGTTGTATTATTGTATGCTGCCTGTACTTTATCTCTGTACTTACTCAATATTTAGAGCTTATTAAATATGTGTCTTAATACTTCCTATTGTTTGTACATGTTAACATTGTATTAACTTTATGAATCATTTAGGAGCTTTTCTCCCCTTGCCTCCACTGAAAATGGGTTCCTGACCCAGTTGGACTTTCCCAGTAAACAAATGTTAATTAAATAAATAACGTAAAATAAAATAAGGACATCCAGCACAGAAATGGATGGATTACATGAGACTGACCTGTGACATTCAGGTATTTGATTGCCAGTGAATTGAGAGGTACACCGACAGCTGAGTGTGCCCCCCCCCAGCCCCATGTAGAACACCAGCAGACAAGAGCAGGGCTGTTTGGTACATCATATATGGCTGAATATGTGGAATATCTATGAGGAAGTGCCTTATGATTGTGAGCAGATGTCAGATTTTTCTGATTTAGCAATTGGCCATTTGGGGACAGATTTATTGATATTGTTTGCCCCTTTTTTGGACAACTTACATGGTATAGTCATTTTCATCATATTTGTGGTGCTAGAGAGACACCACCACTACAAAATTTTCAGTAGCAGATTTTATTAATATTTTGTGAACATACATTTATAGGTGATTATTGGGTCAGTTGTGGCTCTAGATTTGATAACTATATTTTAAGGTCTTACTGCAGACAAGGATGATCTTCGGGTATTTGGAATAGGTTCTAATATTTCTACATCACAGGGTGTTAAGGAAAATAATGAAAATAATCCTGAAATGTGATGTAACCAGGTGGTTTTCTGTTTGGCTAAATCAATGAAAAACATTACACACACATGTGTGGCATTTAAAGTTGTTTAAAACATATAAATCTAAAGGAATTACACCAAGAGGGTTACATATTTGTATACAACCTTTAGTTAGTCATGTTGATGAAATTTTATTACAGGAATGGGCTACTGCTCATCAGAATGCTTCTATGCATTTTGTGGAAATACTGATAACTTATTATGAATGTAGGGTAGCTCAGAATATAACTGAGGTATCTAGCACTTGTGAAGAAGCTAAATCCTTTGAAAGTCAACCATTTTATGTTACATTTTTCAAAAGTTCACAAAATATCTTATTGTAACTGAAAAACAAATAAAGGAAAGGAAAATTTGAAAATTCCAAAGGGATATGAGGGATTACACTCAGGGGAAGCCTTTTGGTCAACAGAAAAAAAATTAAATTTGCTAATTCAGAATCTACATATCAGTCTAGTAAAAGAAAAAGGAAGAAATCTATTTTGAAAAAAACAAACAACATTAGAGATACATCAGGTGAGGAATCTTCCTCTCTGTTACTGATACAGAATGTGAACATCAACAGGAATCACCAGCCCCAAAAGAACGTAGTCTGGGATACCCTTTAGGGTTAGGAGACAAAGGGGTGGCAGAAAAAATAAATCAAGCAACCACCTTAGACACCTTGCTAAAACGGTTGATACCACAGTAGATGAATGTTGTAATATTTATAACATTTCTTTGGTTGTATTGCCGGATCAGGAAATACAATTGTTGAACAAGGGATTACATTTTGTGCCTGTTTTTTTTTTTCGTATCATAAGATGTGTTTGCTAATGATGTTATTTCATTTTGTCGCCTCTTGAATCTGAGGCTACATTTTGGTGATGATCCTTCATCCCAGCCATCTGATGATTTTTGATTCAATTGAAATGTATCCCCATGAATAGGCAGGTAGTTGCATTCCAGCAGTGTGTTCTTAAAGATCTATACTTTATGGGGACAGGTTCAACAGTCCATAAGAATAATTTAACACAGAGTTTGAAACATTGACTGATCTCTCAAATAATACCAACTTCTCTCATATAATACCAACTTCGGTATTATTCCTGCTGATAAGGGTGGGGCTATTGTTGTTATGGATTGGTCTATGTATTTTGATGGGGCTGTTAGACAGTTGTCAAATGGTAGATTTTACATCAGGATGTCTATAGGCCCCACACACAAATTCAAGAAAGAAATAGATTATTTTCTCCAGTTAGCATGCAATGAGAGTTTTGTTAGTCAAACTGTTTTGTCTCATTTGATGGTATCTGCTTCGCAACCTCAATATCTATACCTGCTGCCAAAGATACACAAAGATCATTGTAGACCGCCAGGTAGGCCCATTATTTCTGGCAATGGGTCTTTCACGGAACCCTTACCTGTTTTCCTTACTAAATATTTGAAACCAATATTAAGGGTTGTTATAGCCAGGATTGAAGATACTATTGAATTTTTAAACATTATATCTAAAATGCAACTTGAACCAGAATGGGTTATGTGCACATTGGTGTAACAGCCCTTTATACCAATATACCACATTGGGCAGGCCTGATGGCATTAGATATCGACTAAATCGGGTCTCATTATATAGTCTGGGGTTCAGTACTTTTCTTTTGTGTTTTACTGAAGAAGTTCTAACAAAAAATGTTTTATATTTTAATGGTGATTGCTATTGGCATCTTAAAGGGACAGTGATGGGTGCATCTTTTGCACCCATCTATATGGATCTTTTCATGGGATATTTGGAGGAACAGCTTATAAATTATGTCACCCATAATCTATTTTTGGATGAGATTGACATCTAGCACAAGTATTTGGATGACTGCTGGATGGTGTGGAGGTCTGACACTGCATACTTGCATGAGTTAGTTGAATATTTGAAAATAAATGGGGCATACACTTTACTTTACATTTTGACACTAATAACATTACTCTTTTGGATGTGCAAATTTCACATAATAGTGATGGTACCTTGAATATTAATGTTTTTTGCAAGCACTCACAGTTTAATACCTTGTTGCATGCAAGTAGTTTTCATCCAGGTCATATTATTCAGAATATTCCCAAGTCGCAATTCTTATGTAAATGTCGTATATGTTCTTCCGATCAGAATTATGTTCAACAACAGCAAGATTTGGTTAATAGGTTTTATCAACATAGTTATAAAAGGGAACACATTACTGAAATTAATAATTGGGTGTCTAATCAGAATAGGTCATCTTTGCTGAAGTATCAGCATAGGGATCAAAGGAGGAATCAAACTATCAGTTTAACTGCTACCTATGGCAGGAATACTTCCAATTTCATGGATGTTATACATAAACATTGGGAGATCTTGTTTTCTGATGACAGGCTGTGCAATATTTTAACCTCCAGATGTCAATTCTCATTCTGAAGAGGTAAAACAATGGGTGTTTGTTTAACCACTACAAAAGAAAGAACAAAATTAGTTCTGAATTTATGTATCAAATAACAATAGATGGAGGGTTACTGGCAGGTTGTGGTCTGTGTGGCCAATGTTCATTGTGCAAATATGTTTTGAAGTCAAAGAAATTTACTAGTAAAAATACTTCTAAGGTGTATGAAATCAAGTTTGTAGGCAACTGTAGTTCTGATTGAATTATTTATTTAGCAACGTGTTCATTTTCTGCATTTTATGTAGGACAAACTTTATGTCCATTCATGACACATATTTTGGAACATATTAGTGATATGAGGAACAAAAACTGTCCAGTGCCCTTTACAAACATTTTGTTCAGCACCCTACAGCATATTTTATGTTTGTCATTATTGATAAAATTCAGGAAGATAGGAGAAATAAAATTATTGGTATAATATTTTTAACAGGAAAGAAAACAGCAGGATGATTAAATTAAGTTATTTATTTGCACCAGGTCTTAATGAGCATTTGTAATCTGTCAATCATTAAATAGTCTTGAAAATGAGGGTACCTATAAAATACCAATTACATTTGTGAAGAAGGTGTTTCTATTGAAACTGGTTTGAATATTGTATATGTTTGTATATGTACATGTTTATAGTGCATTTGCACTAGCCGAACTGTGGATATTAAAAGGTTGTGATCCACTTTATAGTGCTGGCTGGTTTATTCATTTTGTTTTTTCCCCTACCAGGACCACAAAATTCCTCTTGCGCAGAGAACAATGTTCTAACATTATATATTTTATACTGAGCATTATGATTGTCTTCTGAGCACTCAATTTATGTGCAGGGTTATTAGCTTTACTATTTTTTTTTTCTAAAGTGATTTGCCTACAGGTTTTTGTCTTACTCACACTGTCTACTTTTATCACTAAATTCATTGTACTGTGCTGATCAGGCAGACCAGCACTTGCTTGTGACACTTTATTATCTTGCCTCTTAGAATTCTTTTTATTAAACTTACCAAACATTTTGGCTTTTATTTGCATACTTTAAAACACATGATTCCTGCTGCTTTCCAGCAGTTTTGATATGGTGCAGGCACCATAATATTCAGTCCTGGCACATTCTTGTTTGCCCCACACAGATGCTAGTCTACACAACTGATGCACACACATGCCCCTGGATTCACTAACCTTCCATGCAGGACTAGCCTAGTCCTGCATGGAAGCGCCCATGTAGGAGCAGGACAGCAGCGCACCATGCATAATAATAAAGGAGCACAGCCTGAGCTCCTAGGCTTGCACAGAGCATGTACAAGTGCAGGGGCATGTCTGAGAGCAGAGCTCTCAGAATAAATATGCCCCTGCAATGTAAAACAGCAGAAGCTGTTAAGAAATGAGTGAGATCGCTCATAGGTGTCCACATATCCCTGCCAACAGTCCCCCATGTGTACAACAGCAACAGGACATATAAATTAAAAAGAAGAAACCCTTTTATTTTTTTAAAAATCTGATTAAAGCTAACCATAGGTGCGCGGGTGTGCCCATTGCTTAGCTATGGTTAAAGTAGCTTAAACAGCAAAAGGGGGATAAAAAGCAGGATATGTGCAAATGAAGCAGTACAGCAATATTGTGGTGGGCAGAGCGTTCGCTTCATGAGCAGTCCATCCCGGTTCGAGTCCCACTGCAGTACATTCCATTTCCATGTCAAATCACTGTTATGATCAATATATTTAGTTTTATAACCTAATAAATACCATACATGTGTGAACTGAAGTAGTAAGCTATGAAATGAATGATAACCCCATACACTTGCCAAATTCACCACCTCCCCAAGAACCAGTAGGCTATTACTGTCTAAAATATAGCAGTAGTAAGGATAAGTAAGCACTAGTAAGCAGGTGCAAGTCTGTTTGCACAATGGTAAGCAGTGCTTACACAGAGTAAGCAATAGTGAGGCTAACCATGTGTAAGCAGATGTCACCAGAAGTTAGCAGTGCTCACAGTTGCGCAAACCCACTGACAACTGCGTAAAAGTGCTTCAACCACTCCGTATCCAATGGGCCTCATTCTGGTCAGCAACAAATTAAACAGCCCCTGCAAGGCTTAAACCCAGGAATCTGCACACCATAGCCAATGTGATTTACCATTAAGCCATGGCAGATATCCATAACCCTGATGTTTTCACAAACATATCATCCAGCAAGCACAATAATTCAACAGTGCAGGAAATGTAGAAATATCATACCACACAACCTCTTAATGCAAGAATTCTGGACAAAGTGTGCCAAAATGTGGATACAAATAGGGATATATGTCAAATACTGCTCTCATACACTTAAAATGTAGCTAGTTAAACAGTTATAAGTAGTAAAACACATATTTTGAAGGAGATGAAGTCTGAAACACAAAAGGGTCGGCATTAGTAAATTACTTCAGTCCTGAGATCATCCATGTCAATTGCCAAGAGAATGAGGTACACGCCAAAATTATGAGCCGAACATGCATGGACATATGGACAAATATATATCTGTAAATGTAGACAGGCAGCTATATGTATATATATGTATGACTCACAAATAATCATAAAACATCATTTGTATATAGATAGATAAATATGTTCATATATATATATATATATATATATATATATATATATATATATATATATATATATTATATATATAGGGTTTTATTTATATATATATATATATATATATATATATATATATATATATATATATATGTGTGTGTATATATATATATATATATATATATATATATATATATATATATATATACATATATAAATGTGTATACCATTTCCACATGGGAACAAACTCTTGAACCACTCACTACAACATAACAGACTATAAGCACTGTTAATGGGGGTGGGGGCTCAAATGAGGGATACCTGGTAATTAGTGCTATGTTACCCCCTCCACAGCCCTAATTGATATGCTGTGCGATCCAATATCCAGCATATGCAGTTCTTGAATTTAGGACCCTCCACAACACAGCTCCAATGCTTTTATAGTAAGCCAATTCGCCTGACAAATGTCAGGGCAATATATGTATCATATCATGCAGAAAAGTCATTCTACCATAGGGAATGTACAATGTGGAAGGAGTACACATTACAATGGTGCAGATATGCACACACATCTATACACTGACAAATATGTTCAGGTATATATATATATATATATATATATATATATATATATATATATATATATATATATATATATATATATATATATATATATATATATATATATATATATATATATATATATATATACATATACTAATAAGTAAGCGAAAAGAACAACGAATGCAGCCACTATGGATGAACTTCACCTTCTCCAAAAATATCGAATAATGAGCAAAAGTAGCAAGAATGGAGATGAGAAGACAACAGCATAAAACCAACGATTTATTTCAAATCCAGGGAATCAAACAGGTACCACCAGTAAGCGCTTTCACATCTGACAGATGCTTCTTCAGACTTCAGTATCTGAAGAAGCATCTGTTGGATGCAAAAGCGCTTACTGGTGCTACCTGTTTGATTCCCTGGATTTGAAATAAATTGTTGGTTTTATGCTGTGGTTTTCTCTTCTCCATTCTTGCTACTTTGTCTCATATACACATATACACAGACAAAAGGCATTAGTAGCCATACATATGTAGAAGTAGTGTGGAAGTACTGGGTGCAAAGTATATCCCTCAGCCACAAGCCCTGTAACTGGCACCTGTGAAATGTGTAGTGTGGCAACCATTCCCACAAATGAGAATACTTACATTAAACATATACCCACTCACAATTCAAAGGACATGACACCACACACAGGTATGCATACACAAAAAACATTTATTTGTGTACTATTCAATAATGTATGCCATTACTTAAAGCACATACATTTTGAAATATGTAATCAGTGATGAATGCAAGGCCTACACAAAACAGTAGATGCACGCAATGTGGATATATAACCTACTATGCTGTCCAGGCCAAGGCCTTCAGTTAGTACAACAGTAGACAAAGGATTTGCCTTTAAGATAAGAAACAATCAAGAATTACATATGCAGTTCAGCAGCCTCCAATTACACCCTGTAGTCAAGTCCTAGGGGGAAATGTATTAGTTATGGTAATGCCAATGTATCTGTCACATGTATTGACCCTGACAAACATATTTTGCGGGAGTCCACAGTATGACTGGGATGATAGCAGGAATGCTAACAGTAAATGTTAGGCCATTACCAAACAACCTTTAACTGTATCACAGCAGGGCAAAGCCTGCCATATATGTGGAGGACAGAGGCAGGGACAGTGTCATATTTGCAATATTGCTGTTACACACCCTGGAAATTGCTGGTGTTACAGGATTTGTTGCAACATACCCTTATGCAGGAATAAGACATCAGAAATACAAATGGATGTAGCCATGTGCTGATAGCACCCAACAGACAGACTGCCAGTGATATATCTAGGACAACACCTGTGTGATACACAGACAAAAGCAAACAGACAATCCACTGGCCATCATGTGGATAGGCCCACAGTTGAGAGCTATGCAGACAGACTGCATTCCATCCTAAACTACTATGTACACACAAACACTGTAAGACCAGCAATATACAGTGCACATAACAACACTACTCACTCTGTCTGTAGGTCTGGAACTTTATACAAATGTGTAGTTGGCCTGTGTCTGCAAGTCCTGCTATAAGAGGTATTGCTGCCTGCTATCTGTAACACTGCTGCCTGCAAACAGGAAGGATGTCCCCCATATTGGAAAGGTTAAGGGACAACTCCCACATGAGTCAGTATTTTATAGTACTGGGTTGCCATGACAGTGGTTATCTGAAGTAATATACAGCAGGATGCATGCAGTTAGCAACTATTGCACACTGATTGGTGCAGAGCCCATCCCCTGATCATGTGCATCACCTACAAATGCCATGCTGCAATCCATTCAAACCAGCTCAATCCCTCTAGTGGAGAGAGAGAGAGAGAGAGAGAGAGAGAGAGAGAGAGAGAGACAGACAGACAAAAAAAAACCTTGAACAACAGAGAGTTGTCACAGCTGTCAAAAAAAAATTACAGGTATGGAAAACATATATGTATTTAATTGAATGTAGTATGTGGTATAGGATAATACGATATATGATGTGGAATTATTTATATGTGCCATCTGTAGTTGTTCCTGTAATGATGTTCTGCTGAACAACTGCTCTGGACAATCCTGTCTCTCCCTGTAGGCAGTGGGATATACCTGTCAACTGTGCAGATCAGCAATCAATGACAAAGATGTAAGCCATGATATCTGTGTTTGGTATGTTAGTGTGGGCAATAGCTGGTGGTGGAAGTACTGCCATCATGGTAGACACATGGGTGTCAGAGCACACTTGCAGGACAGTCATGTTAATGTGTAATGTAGCATGCACAAATGCCATAGTTGTATAATAGGTGTACCAGCAATCTGTCACTATATATACCACCCTAATGTTAGTCTGTGTTAACATGTGGCAGCTGTCTGTGTTGCAGCAAGGCAGAACAGTGCAGCTGTGAAGGAAAGAGAGTTACAGAGTGTGAACCAGATGTCTGTATGCACCCCACATATAGATAAATATATGTGTGATATATAATTAGACGTGTATGTCTACAGTTATATCGCCACTCATATAGATATAGGTATATAAACAACGCACAATATGTATCTACACATATATGTACATATCTGTCTCTCTCTCTCGCTATATATATATATATATATATATATATATATATATATATATATATATATAGAATGTGTACAGCCATTGAGCCCTCTCTCTATATATATATATATATATATATATATATATATATATATATATATATATATACACACACACACACACACACACACACACACACACACACACACACAGACACACACACACACACACACATATATATATATATATATATATATATATATACATACACGTGTATGTCTACACATATATATATATATATATATATATATATATATATATACATATATATATATATACAAACGCACACACACACACACACACACACACACACACACACACACTCACATAACCTCATTCTTCTACATATATATATATATATATATATATATATATATATATATATATATATACATATATATGTAAATACATGTCCCCTTCCATGATATCTGTGAGAGAACATCACACATATCTGTACACAATATGTATATACAGCAGTACATGGGTTCAAAATAGACTTTGACATGTGGTGTGTAACCCATGTTGAGAACACATCACATTTGTTCTTGAAGGTGGGATTTGTATGTTGGTGAATGCTAGTAGGCAAATTGTGGTATGTAGGTTTGGTCTGCAGACAGAAAAGACAGCATACAGGGCTGGTATATGACAGATGTGGTGTGTAAACACCATGGATGGAGAGTGTTGTTTAGAATGCGTATGCCATTGAGCCCCCATATGGAAGCAATGGGACTAAAGTCCCCACCCATGGACAGTCACAACAGCATCTACATGGTCATAATGGTGCTTGGGCTGTGGGCTGTGCAGAAGGAGCAAGCATGTCCACCCTGTGTATGTGTACTGCAGGGCTCCAGGTGACATAGCAAGTCCCCCATGTATCTGTGGTGCTCTCTATGCACCAGACCCTGGACCTGACTTTGGGTGACAGGGTTGTGTCTGTGTGTGCTCGTGGGGGTGACACCATCTCTTGAGGTGGTTCCACCTGAAGGTAGTGCAGGACCAGTAGAAGATAAGGTCCCACGGTAGGTCCCAGATGAAATGTGACCTGGTAACATTGCCAGATGAGGTGGGAGAGGTGGTTCTGCTGGCAACTAACCCCTACACATGCTATTGTGTCACTGTTATGGAAAATATGTGGACTGTAATAGTCCACACAGTCCCGGAACATGTCCAACACCATGTATAAATATCCCCAATAACACAGAATGGCAGATGTGCAGCAAACACATAGCATGCATACCAAATGCACATGTGGAACCATAGTGGCACTGACAATTACATGCAGGTGAAATAGTATGTAACAGGCAAGCAAAGATAGTATCCCCACAGGGAATATAGCTACAAACACATAGCACAAAGTGTGGTACAAACACATAGCACAAAGCATGGTACAGTACAACATATGTCCCAATGGTAGGTAAGCTGTCGACATACCAATTGCATTGTGTGAATGGTTTGTTGTGGCTGATATGGTGGGGGGAGACAGAGATGTGTATTAAGAACTATGGTAACCCTGCTGTATGAGTTGTTCAGACCTGTTTCCATCTTTATGTTTTCCAGGGTTCATAGGTTCATAGATTAGTACTAGGCTAACTGATCTTGCGAGCCATTTTAAGCCTAGCCAATTATCCCTTGTGAGACACAAACCCTGCACTTTATGTTTGTAAGGCAAACACCTTAACCATACAGCCACCCTCCCAACCCCAAGATGGGAAGATGGCTCATGAAAGACTGCCACTGTTCCGTGCCGCAGAAACAGAGGTAATTGTGGAACACATGATACAGCACTACCCACTGCTTTTTGGCTGGACAGCCCATGATCAGCAGGAGAGGACTGCCCTGTGGAATGATCTAGTCCACAGGGTCAATGATGTCAGCCTGCAGAACCGCAGTTATGAGCAGATCCGGCATAATTGCACTGACCTGCTTCGCCATGTACATCGGCGTGCAGCTGTCGTATGGGAGACCACCTCATAACAGGGGGTGCATGCCATCCATCCACCCCTCACCTGTGTGGAGGAGCTTCTCAGCAGCCTTGTCGCACCTGCCCAACTGCAAAACCAACAACTGGCAGGGGGCATTGTGGAGGTGGATGCCACCGACACACCGGCTGAGGAGCATGCAGGTAAGGCCCCAGGGCACATCATTAGACCACTCTTGTGTATGCATCCGCATCTGTACAGGTAGATCATGCATATCTGAGATGTCATATGCATAGTCTGTTGCTGTGTAGTAGTAATAACAGTTGTGTATAAGCTGTAGTATTGTGGACTTCTACTGTTGATGTACTATAATGCTGCACTCACCCTTTATGAATGCCAAAGGTGTGGCCACTGACATCAACTCTCTCACACTCTTATGTAGGTCCCTCCAGGATACCACCAAGGCAGCAGCCTGTAGCCAGTGAGTATAGTTCATATTCATGCTTGACAATACACTGGGCATGTAATAGCTATGGGATATTCCATGCACACATCTAACACACCTACCCATACTGCATGCTGTACACCTTCACGTTTTGTTGCTGTGAAATGCACTGCATCACAGTGGAAACCATGATGGGGTATCGGAAGGGTACATCAGACACATGCAAGATAACTAACATCCTGTCATTGTGAAATGTGTCCACAGGGATGAGAAGTTTGGCAGGTCACACGGCCTACAGTAGGGACATGTGTGAAACAACACCCTCATATGGTGCTTCAACTGTAAATATACCTGTATTACAATAGCAACCATTACATATTGACACTATGTCATAACATGGTACTGTGGTCCACATAATTAGCTGGTAATAGGCTGTTGCACGTAGTGTCCCATTCTGGAACACTGCAAACTGACACATGTGTAGACCATAGTTGTCAAGCATCTGCAAAAAGGCTGGAGGTGGGGAGGGTGTGTCATCATGACACAGCAGTGCACTGCAGCAGGGATCCTACATATGCTAAGAATGGCTGTTCTGCACACAATCAGGTTAAGTAACTGACAGATGTAACCCTGACTCCACAGCAATAGTGACAGCAGTGTGTGAACTCCAAGGGATGTTTACATGCGTAGACCTTGCAACCATGCAGAGTTGTGGGACATGTGTAGGGCACCCCCACAGCGGTTGTCAGTGTAATAGTTTTGTATTGGTCATACATGCACGGCTGATGTTGTGATCTCTAAAGCAGACATCAGGCATTCACAAATGAAATCTGTTCACACGTCATCCCAGGTATGAGTTGCTCTAACACACAGGGGCTGTGAGCATTGGAGCTGACATAACGGACACAGTACTACACATGCAGCAATGGTTTGCACATCTGTGAGGTATGGTGCACAGTACAAGGCAGAGTGCAGAACAGGTCCACAGTAACACTTTGAACATGGGTGCAGTGTTATCAACTGGAAGAGCTATCACTTACCAACACAGCCCATGCATCACACACATGTATACTGGTGCTAGCATGAAGTCACTATAGTTGCACTGCATGCCGTTGAGTACCATATGTAATACATGCTGACAGAAGAGTAATGGGAAGACTGTGTGTACAAATTTGTGCAACCTCACATGTAGGTGTGTGTGTGTGGGGGGGGGTGTTGATTGTGTCAGTAAGTGCAGTCTGGTGGAGTGAAATGTGATTGATGCATGTCAGATGTGTGTGTCTACATGAGTGTCTGTTTGTGTGGATGTCCGTGTATGCACAGGTGATTGTGGGGTTGATCACATGACAGTACTTCTCCTTGTGATTGTGCCGTACATGTACATGGAGTGACACATGAGACACTAGGACAACCTGTCTGATATGTGAACAAAGGACAGCTGATAGCATAACAAGGTCTGTAGCATGGAACATGCATTGGGAGGGAAAGTACACACCAGATATACACATCATATTGCCAGCAGCAGATAGATAACCTGCTATCCACATATGCAGCACTACTAATGCAATGGGAAATTACCAGAGCACACCAGTGAGTGTACCCAGAAATTACTATTGTCCACATGATAGGTTGATTGTGCAACAGATGTGGCAAGGACTGTGCAAGACTGTAGTCTGAGACTCCGGTGTGTGACATATGTAGTGAATGTAGCAGCCCCAACCATATAGGAGCCATATACACCATGACTGGACATATACAGGGTAACTCTGGATGACAGCTGTGAGGCCATGTACAACCTACTCCACTCAAGTCACAGAGTTGATTATGTAACAGGTCATGTGTTGTGATCACACATGTAGGCATGGAGAGGAATGATATGTTAATGGGGAGCATTAATGAATGTATGTTAGCAAGTGCCAGGCAGGATGGGGAACATATGTAACTGAATGTGGGACTGTCTGTAAACCCAGGGACAGGGAGGTAGTAAGGTGGACTGTCAGTGTGTGTGGGTGTATGAATGTGAGTGTGCATGTGTGAGAGTGTGTGTGTGTGTGTGTGTGTGTGTGTGTGTGTGTGTGTGTGTGTGTGTGTGTGTGTGTGTGTGTGTGTGTGTGTGTGTGTGTGTAAATGTGTGTACTGTTATGCAATGCTGTACAGGAAGTGTGTGCTTATTTCTCCCACAGGTGGTGAGGTGGGTCAAGGTCCTTCCTGCATGCAGTCTGATTTTGGTGTCCATACAGACACCAGTGATGATGATGATGGTACTGTTGATGCACAGGTGGTGTTGTCACAGGCCGACACTGTGCCATCACCCTCCTAGCCACCCCAAGCCTGCACACAGTTACAGTTCCCATACAAACCCCATCACAAGTGGCCATAGCAGTTGGACAGTTGGCGGTTGGTGCCGATGAACAGGAAAGTGTGGTTTCCATGCTGACTGTGTCGGGTCACAGTTAGCATAACTGGATGTCCGGCAGGGCACAACATCGGCAGATGTACCATGGTGCTCGTGGGAGGGCCACTAGTCATCGTGCCCTTGGCAGAAGCTCCACAACTAGTACCACCAGGAGCATGTTTCAGACTGTTATGGAGGCACAGGCACATATGGAAATGTACACCAGACAGGGCTTGAGGCTGCAGAGGGCTCTTTTCTCATCTGTAAGTGACAACATCCGTGAACTTGCTGCTGCCCTCCATGAACATAATGAGATCATGGATAGATGGTGAGGTGAGATGGTGGGCTTCCTCGACTGTGGTATGTCTGTGCTTGAACATGTGGTGGGAGTGGTGCGATGGCTGCATGAACATAGGCCAGAAACAACAGCAGCTGGTGATTAACGTGGATATGCTAGGACACCAAGCCGCTCCTGTAGTGGCAGTACAAGCCCAAGCACACCACTGGGTTGCTGTCCACACCCCACCACAGCAGGCCTCATGCACATGACCCTGGCCAGTCCCAGGTGGGACATGGTTCCAGCGGACATTTGTCATCATCATGGGAGAGTAGCATCTCAAGGTCTGTACCTGCATGTGCCCATTGAACCCTGCCAGGTATGGTCTGCAGCTGTCCAACAACACCTGTATAGGGCAGCCAGATGACAGAACTGTGTGCATGCATACCCACACACTATGCAACCCAAGCTAAGGCAACCCCATACCGACACACACCACATCACCGCACCCCGAAGAAAGAACTAAACCCCTCAATCACATGCATTGTGATAAATGTATGGACCACCCTCGGCCTCTGGCAAACCAGCAACACACCCTGCGCATATGATGATACCTGTGCCACATCCCTGTCATCCATAACATCGATGCAGGGGCAGGCTAATATGGTTCTGTTGCACACTGTGACTGTAATAGAGTGCTGCAATGTACTGCAGTGTAAGATGCTGTCATAGTTAATGTGTAATGCCTACAAGTTAGGTAGTGTAGCTATCCAGCTATGATGCATTTCAGCTGTTAGTAACACTGATTGATTGAGATCTTCATAATGTTATCCATTTGTGCTGTTAGTGTACGTGTCAGCAGGAGGATGGTCTGCAGTCATATTCCACAAGAGTTATGACACTGTGGTGACACCATGGCTATGACATATCCGGTGTACAGTTGCACACATGTCACAGGTTTGTATAACAGTTATTGCCTGTGCCACATTGACGGGTGACCCGCCGAGACATTTATAATCTACAACCTTTTGTAAACCCATCCAAGTGCCCACACATCCTTACTTGGCAACACTGTGACTAGACCCCTACCTAGGTATGTAGTGCTACTGAACTGTGTGGCTTTCATTGCACACACCACACATTTAGGGTGAGGTGTGTATCAGGTTACAAGTTACATGCAGACCATCCACAGACATGTACAATATGGTAATGGGGGATTTAATGGTTGTATATGGAGAATACATAGTGTGTCATACCATCATATACACATTGACAGACACATAACAGGCAGCCACACATACTAAAGACCTGGGCGTATAGGTGCTAACTAACTAGTCCATGTGTCTATAGTGTTACAGGTAAGCTGCACACAGCACATGCGTAACTGGACTGTATGGTTGATGGTGACACTGGTCACCAGAAAGTGGTACGTGGAACATATACAGGGTGTACCATGGTGTAATGACAGTGTACACAGCACCCACATTTCCCAATAGGTATTGTACACACTGGAACCCATTATGATACTCTGACATACCCACTATCACACATTGCCCATGATGGCAATACAACCCATTGTATATCACAACAGTGGTACTACAGGGATGCATGTAATGCACATGCCACAGGTGTAGTAGGGTGTTACATTGCCATGCCTCACCTATGGGCAGTGACAACACTATCTGTACTACTGTGTGGCAATGTGTAGTGTAATAGGAGTATGTTACCTCGGGAATGGTGTACCCTACAGATATGCAGACATGCACACATACACACACAAGGCAGACCTCATGGGTTTCTAATGCCTATTGACCCATTTGTACAACACTATTATGCTGGTACTGCAAGGCACATGTAGCTGTTAGGGAGAGGAGTGCAACAGGGTACATGGCATGTCCAATACAGCAGTGGCCACATCTGACTATGGCAATGGGAGTGGAGGTGGTTGTGAAGGCCATCATGGAATTCCCAACTACAGGTGTACTAACACACAAACACTGCTATCCTCAGCAATGCACACGTACATGTGTAAATACTGTGGTGCATTTCTGCAGGTGGTCATAGCTGTGTACCTGGCTATTGTCCATGGAGGGATTAGATGTGTAGGGGGTGTGTGTACATTGGTATCACGCCACCTGCCATGTGCCAGCAGGCAATCTATCGACAGACACCACGTTAGTGATCATCAGAGTGACAGTGACATGCATCAGCCAATCCTCTGGGTGCCTTCTGCACAGGTCCACTGAGGTGACCCAGTTGACATGTATGCAACATGTATTATAACACATGGTTAGTGTTTGTGATGGAGACCTGTACTCAAGCATGTTCAGTTGACTGTGTTAGTATAGTGTTGGTACCCATGGCATGTGGCCCATACAGGGTGTCATCTCCTATATGTGACAGGTAATACACAGCTGGCCAGACATGTCAGTGTCAATCAAGTATATGTTGTCTGTACATATCCCAGCTGGATACCTGCCATCTGTAGAGGGACTGACAGACACCAGTTTAGTGAGTAACTATGCAGTAGGATGAATGTGTCAACAGATGGATGTTTGACAACAATATGTATGCCATTACAACATGTTGTAAGCCCACACTAATGTGCTGTACAGATGATATTCTACAGTTACATTCCACATGTCTGATCATTATCCAGTAGAGGATATATACGGTGACACAGCCCACATACCAGGAACGTGATAGTGAGGCCTCAGAGTGCAGCTATGCCCACAGGTGTGCTTGTTGTCAGTAGTAATGTTAGCACTCTACCCTTCCCTGGGACAGCACTGTCAACAGTAGTAACGCCATGTTACACTAAATGCCAGTGTGACAGCATGCATCCTGGGTTGCTACCCCTGCATGTAACACATTCACATGGATAGCACTGCTGTGCAGGTATCATATACTTGTGTGTCCCAGACATGACACTCAAAACCCTTTGCTACTGTAATGACAGCACATAGATGCATGTACTGCACATGGCAGTACATACACTTATTACAGATGTCATTTCCCAGGGTTTGACATAATCTTGTATGTTACACAGAGAAAGCCTCTGTGTAGATGATATGCCACAGAGTATAGCTGGAGGTTTTCTAGATGGTCAGCATAGGCCATCTGCTTTAGGCCTGCAATCCTTATAGTGTGATATTTCACTGCCTTCCCAGCTGTCGCAGATGTCTTGTGAGCTACATAACAAACGGGTCATTGTATTTTATACTGGGTGTAATGAGGGATGAATACAGTGGGACAATTACCTTTTTTTTTTTTTCTGGATGTAAAGCACTCAGTGATGAAGTGTGCCACATAAAAGGATTTCCTTACTGTCGTGGCAATGTGGTTAATGAAGGTGAGACCAGTGTCCACCTGTGTCCCTATGTCTGTCAGCACACTTTCGATGTTTAGTGTACTGCCACCTATGTGGTAATTCATGGGTACATGGTATTTCCAAAGGGGATAACTATACATTACTTGACGTTAAGCTTGAGACCATGGCATTTGTTTCTGTAAAGCCATGTTGTAGAATATCCACATCATTTGGGGATGCAATAATGGCTCTCAGTTTGCAGTTATCTGTGAACTTTGTTAGCCAGAGTTTCATAGTGTTGGCCTGTACTTCAAGGAAATAGATGCCAAACAAGAGCTGTCCCAGGACTGACCCTGAGGTACTCCACTCGTCACTTGTCTGGAGCAGGGATTGGTCTTGGCTACTTTTACAGTCTGGGTTCTGTCAGTAAGTCAGTTGAAAACCCATCGAGTGACACAGGAGTTTATGGCCAGCTTTGTAAGTTTAACTATGTCTCCAGAATGGGGGATGTTGTCGAAGACCTTGACCATGTCCAGATAGGCTATGTGGACTGCCTTACCCTCTTCCACAGCTCCGGAGACTGATTCAAAGTAGTCAATCAGGCTCAGGAGACAAGATCAGCCCTTCATGAGCCCAACCTGGGTGGGGTCCAGTGTTTGCTGGTTGCCAATGTTTTTGTTTATAAGTTGCATGATAATGAATTCCATGCCCTTGCAGATCAGGCTCTTCAGACTGATGGGACAGTAGTTCCTGGGATCCAAGGTGGATTCCCCTTTGTGGAGTGTGATAACTGTAGCTGTGCACCACTCAGTGGGATCAAAGCCTGAGGTGAGGCTATAATTAAACATGGCACTTAGGTGAGATGCAGGTTTATTTTGTAGTTCATGTAGTACACAGCCCGAGATGCCATCTGGTTCCATGGATGCTGTATTCCTAGCAGTGGATACTGCAGGTTCCACCTGTGTGGCCATGATTACTGGAATTTGGCATTCTTTTGGTACTGAGATGAGCCCTTTAGGGGGTGAAATGAGGGTGAATGTGGCACTAAATGGATCTGCCCAGATATTGGCAAACTTCTTGGAATCAGTATATTTAATGCCATTCTGTTGTAGCTCAGAGCAGTTCTGAGTATTGTCATTTAGATCCTGGACATAACTATAGAATGCCTTGTAGTTGTCTTTGGAAACTATGGCAATTATATTTATGTAACAAGCTGTGGCGGATTTTGAGGGATATCAGCTTCTTACTGAGGCTGGTAAAGGAGCAATTTGCATTTTGGGATTATCCTTTTTTCTGCAACAGTTTCATCCTTCTGTTGTATAGTTTGCTTATGGTAGTAGAGCACAAGATTGGCTTCATTTTTTGGAGGACAGTGTATCGGTTCTATTTGGGATGGCACAATACATGCACGAGTGGATGTGCTCATACAGTGCCTTAGTGTATGAAACAACAGTTGCACTTTCAGCTCCCATGTCCATGGGTGTCATGAAATGTGCCACTTCTGACTTGAGTAGCATGGCATTGGCTTCGAAGAGGGTTTTTCACGAGGTTTCCTTACTGGCGGGTGGGGATGGGATGTGGATGTTAATGGTGATTACCTTATGGTCAGACCTGACCAATGAGGGGTTGACCACTGGTGTGGAGCATCTTACTCCCGTGTTGGTAATGACCAGGTCTAGGATATTGGAGACAATGGTTGGACAATGGATTAGATGATCCAGGGGGTTGGAATGTATGAATTCCAGGAACCGTTGGTAAAAGATGTTGGTACCAGAGGTGTTTTCGCAGTTAATGGCAGGGTAGTTGGAATCACCCACTATTATGGTGTTCGGTTGAATCTTAATATTGTCCAGTATGTTTATAAATGTGTAATGAGAATCTTGGGGCATGGAGGGGGATCTGTAGCAAGCTACAATTTGGATTGCAGTCTTACCTAGTGTTAGTTGCATCTGGAGATTCTCAGATGCATTGTGTTGGGAACTAGGCTGGAGGTGTGAATAACCTTGGTGAATATGGACACTCCTCCACCTGTAGTGTTGTGGTCTTGGTTTGTTTCCCAAAATTTGTGATGAGTTGTAGCCAGGTATTAGAGGTGTGCTCTCTGGAGCATTGAACCAGGTCCCAGTTACTGCACAGATATCGATGTTCCACATTTGTAGGTGTGCCTCAAGAGAGTGCCTTTTTAGGTTTAGACTTCTAGCATTGAGTCGCATTGCCTTCAGTTTTGCATGTTTGTATCTGTTACAGTGGTGGTTTTGTCCTTTGAACCTTGCCTAGATAAGACACTATGGGGGGTGCCAAGAGCTGTAGCCAGTAACCCGAATCCCAGGGGCAATAGGTGTAGGCCATCTCTGGCAAAGCATCATGGTTTCTAAATCCATGTCATCCCAGGCAGACAGATACTGGATCCCCTTTGAATGACATCAGATGCTTAGCCACTTGTTGAAGTCATTGCTGTGTATATGTATATGTGTGAGTGTTTATGTATGTATATATATATATATATATATATATATATAGATAGATAGATATATATGTATTTATATATCTCCATATATGTATGTGGATATGTATATGTCCATATATGTATGTGGACATGTATATGTGTATATATCTACATAGATATGTGGATATATGTGTACACATATATGTTTACTATATGTCCAGAACATGGAGTGGAGTCCTACCTCAGCACCAATAGTCCCAACCCCATAGAGCAAGGGGATGTCATGGATGTATCGCAGGTATATATGTAGACTGTTGCTACTGTCATAGGGTGTGGGAGGTCACATCTGCTGTAGACATGTGCACCATTGCCTATGGACAGACATCCTAGGGGCAGCATAGTACAGTACCACTGCTAGCACAGTAATGATCTTGTGGACTACAACAGGGATATAACCAATATATGTGGACATTCTGTCACTGTGTGGCCAGTCCAGAAAAGTGTACACATGTCCCCTTCATGTGAGACATGTGGACCACACTTCACAATGTGGATGTTACTATCCATGTACATGGGTATATGATGACAATACTAGGGTACATATGCCCACACAGTGTAAGCATACCAATGCTTTGTCAAAATACACAACAGTTATGCTGGCCTGGCAGCAGTATGACTTGCATATAACTGGACATAACAGCACACTGGGTAATTACAGTAAGCTGTTAGGCATGTCACAAAGCACTAGGCAAACGACAGGCAGGCTTCCACAATACTGGACCACATATTGTATGGAGGAATACACATGTACCTGCGATTATAGCGGGCTTGACACACAGGTCACAGCAGTGCATAGCAGACACCTGTGAGAAAATGCATACCCACATCCAATGTCATTGCAGCCACAGCCACATATGATACACAAGCTTAATATGCCACTGTAATGACTGTCTGATAAACACCATTCTCATATGTGACACTCACACACTGACCCTACATACACTGGTCATAGCACAGTGAGGTCCAATGGCTGCCTGTGGTATGGGGCACGTGTGTGTCTGGCCCTACAGACATGTGAGCCAGTAGGATACCATACACTGGAGCAGCAGGTAACATCAGATGGAATGGGACTGAGAACAATGGTGTTTACCACAGTCTGTACAGAGCCCATGGTTCATAAGCGCAATACACATACTGTTGTCAATCATCCTAACTCAGTGGTCTACAACCTGCAGCTCTGGAGCCACATATATCTGTTCCACCCTGCTGTAGTGGCTCCCTTTACCTCTGAGGATTAATGGACACTCTCTACAGCACAACACACACATACATACACACACACGCACACACGCACACACACACACACACACACACACACACACACACACACACACACACACACACACACACACACACACACACACAGCAATCAAGCAATCCCAACACAGGAACACAATTCTGGACATATGTTAGGTATTGTTCTTATACACTTTGTTATTTTATATCTAGTATAACTATATATGAAACCGTATATGCTCTGCTGTCTCCATTTTAGGAGTCAGATAGCTGTTGTGCCTCCCGATGAATTTAGTTTGGGGGGTGAGGGGTCAGGACTGGATCTTTGTATAGTGACGGTTGCATACCCCTGCCCTATGTACACAGACCACAGTACTGTACACACAAACATGGAATGTCCAAGTAATATCCTCAGAAACAACCCCTACTACACACAACATGTCCAGCAGTCTGTTATCTGACTGGCTTGTTATCAAGTATGATGTCAATAAATAACTGTGTACAGAACATATGCACCATACATATGTGGGCTTCATCTGCACAGCACATGTGTGCACCTCTGCAGTCTAGAGGTCAGTGTATGTAACAGTGTTATATGCCCCTGTAAGTCAGTGTATGGGGGGTATGCACCATGAGTATCCTAGGGTATTACAACATGTGAGGAATACTAGTAGTAAGCTGCCTTAAAGTATATGGATGCACATTACCATACATTTCACCTTGTGAACATTGCTGGCCTACTGCTTACTGCCATTAGTATGATTGTGATGATTTCAATTATGCATTGTTATGTAACAGATACCGGCCATTGTGTCAGCCTAGGTCTTTTCCCCCCTAGTGATTGCATGTAGAGTGTAAGTAGAGGCCACTGGGCTATACATCTGCATTACATACTGTGGATCGCTTGTTATCCTGTGGCCCAGTCTGTCTTTCCTGTTGTACTACTTGAAGGCCTTGGCATGGACAACAACAGATGTGATGTTTTCAGATTACTGTAATAAATTATATGTTTGAGAGTTGCATTACTCTGTTTGTATGTATTTCAAAGCATAATCAGCTATACAACATGGCATATACAACTGTAATAGTACAGAAATAAACCTTTCTTATGTATACAGACCTGTGTGTTGTGTTACATCCTTTGACTTCTCTGTGGGTATATGCTCCAGGCAACAATTGTCTTTGGTATGGGTGACTCATACACTGTCCAGCGGATGAGATTGCAACTGTAAGGATACTGGCTGTTCAATATGGTGTGCACCCTCTGACTATGTATCTTCCTAGACATACCCCTGTGTATGTATGTGTAGGTACATCTCTCTCTCTCTCTCTCTCTCTCTATCTATATATATATATATATATATATATATATATATATATATATATATAAGTATCTGCATACATGTGTGTGTGTATAAGTATCTTAGGACTGTTTATTGCTTACACATTGTATATTCACTATGGTAGCCAGACTGTACTGCATGATATGTTATCAATACCAGCCTGACAATACAAGTGGGATGGCTTACTGTTAACATCTTGTGGCCATGTAGTGTCAGGTCCTGGTTATGGCATTTCCAACAGTTGGTATTGTATTGCAGGGCTGACCTGTTTTGCTGGTTGGGGGGGGGGGGGTCTCAATACGTGTAAGACTTATGTTGCTTGAGCCTCCTCACCCCCATTAAGAGCGCTTGTGTTCATATATGTCTTTGTTATGTTCTCTATTATATCTATATATCTATCTATATATATATATATATACACCATATACAAAGTGATTTACCACTAAGCCATGGCAGTTATACATACATTTAATGTTTTCAGACACATATCATCCAGCCCAGTCATGCAACAGTACAGAGAATTTATACCAACATCTAGATGTGTGTGCATAAATATTATTAATATCTAAACAGATACAACATATCTGTTTATGTAGATATATATATATATATATATATATATATATATATATATATATGTATATTTAGAAATATTTACATATATATATATATATATATATATATATATATATATATATATATATATATATATATACATATATATGAACATATATACATGCAAATGCCTACATCGACACATATATATGCACCTATATGTCTACATATACACAGCAAGGTACATATATGTACGCAGATATATAGCTATGTAGGTATATATGGACATAGTCATACATATGTAAGCTAATATATATATCTATATAGGTATATGTGGCCATACATCTGTAGACAGCAAGGGTAGAGTAACAAAAACAGATATGTTTTTCAATGCATAATCATCTATATGACATGGCATATACAACTGTACTAGTACAGAAATAAACCTTTCTTATGTATACAAACCTGTGTGTTATGTTACATCCTTTGACTTCTCTGTGGGTATATGTTTCAGGCAACAATTGTCTTTGGTATGGGTGACTCATACACTGTCCATCGGATGAGATTGCAGCTGTAGGGATACTGGCTGTTCAATATGGTGTGCTCCCTCTGACTATGTATCTTCCTAGACATACCCCTGTGTATGTATGTGTAGGTACATCTCTCTCTCTCTCTCTCTCTCTCTCTCTATATATATATATATATATATATATATATATATATATATATACATATGCAGTATCTGCATACATGTGTGTGTGTGTGTGTATAAGTATCTTAGGACTGTTTATTGCTTACACATTGTATATTCACTATGGTAGCCAGCTTGTACTGCATGATATGTTATCAATACCAGCCTGACATAATACATGTGGGATGGCTTACTGTTAACATCTTGTGTCCATGTAGTGTAAGGTCCTAGTTGTGGCATTTGCAACAGTTGGTACTATATTGCAGGGCTGACCTGTTTTACTGGTTGGGGGAGGGTGGCAATACGTGTAAGACTTATGTTGCTTGAGCCCCCTCACCCCATTAACGGTGCCTGTGTTCATATATGTCTTTGTTATGTTCTCTATTATATCTATCTATCTATATATATATATATATATATATATATATATATATATATATAAATATATATATATATATATATATATATATATATATATATATATATATATATATGTATATATATATATATATATATATATATATATATATATATATATATATATATATATATATATATCTGTATATACATATCTATATACAGATCTGCCCAGCAGCAAAATAAACAGCATCTGCAAGGCTCCAACTCAGGACTCTGCACACCATACATAAAGTGATTTACCACTAAGCCATGACAGATATACATAAATTTAATGTTTTCAGACACATATCATCCAGCCCAGTCATGCAAAAGTACAGAGAATGTATACCAACATCTAGATGTGTGTGCGTAAATATATTAATATCTAAACAGATACAACATATCTATATATGTAGATATATATATATATATATATATATATATATATATATATATATATGTATATTTAGAAATATTTACATATATATACATATATATGAACATATATACATGCAAATGCCTACATCGACACATATATATGCACCTATATGTTTACATATACACAGCAAGATACATATATGTACGCAGATATATAGCTATGTAGGTATATATGGACATAGTCATACATATGTAAGCTGATATATATATATATATATATATATATATATATATATATATATATATATATATATATAGGTATATGTGGCCATACATCTGTAGACAGCAAGGGTAGAGTAACAAAAACAGATATGTCCACATGCACCATTAATGGGTTTGAGAGGCCTCAAACAATATTCGTCTTGTACGAATAGGCATACCTCCCCCAGCCAAACACGTCCGGCCTGGAATACACTACCAAGTGTTGCAGATCCCATTACTCCAAATGCAGTATAGCAGCACTTACAGTCTGTAGTTAGGTCAGTCACATCCCTTTCCTGTGTGTTGCCCTGTTTCCACAGTGTATGTTGTTAGAGGTAAATCCCCAATCCAACTGAGATGCTGTGTGACCAAACAACAGA
The DNA here is from genome assembly GCF_019279795.1 of Protopterus annectens. Classification (NCBI taxonomy): domain Eukaryota; kingdom Metazoa; phylum Chordata; order Ceratodontiformes; family Protopteridae; genus Protopterus; species Protopterus annectens. Next base: position 618,176,211 of record NC_056751.1, on the reverse strand, counting down.
TCTAATTCCTGCTCAGAGTGAATGAAAAGGGCCAACACTAACATGATGTTCCTAGATATTGGAGTGTGTTTCCATGCAATTGGCTATGGGAATGTTACCACAGCTGTTCCCCATGCAATCAGCTAGGGGAGGCCTGCAATTCATGCAGAGGCCATCAGCTGATCATGAGCTTCACTTAAAATACACATGCAAAGCAGGTGCAGGTCTACACATCCACCAGTGAGGGAGTGGTAGAGGCAGACAAAGGCAAAGACAAGTCAGAGAGGGGTGAGAGAGTAAAACCTAAGCATGTTTGGGTCACACACCTACCAGCAGAGGGTATCAAACCCCTGATGACTATGGTGTGCTGTCACAGTTCTATGCGGTTATTGTATGCGCCACGTGGGTTACTAGTTGTGGAGCCCTTATAACATATATGTGATGGTGAGTGACATCTGCAACAGGGATATAGTAGCTATACGGTAGGTACTCATGCCTGTCCCCATAAACAGGTGCTAGCATCAACACAGCCACACTCTCACAGGGGCACACACACATTGACACACTTAGCAGGGCCAGGAGTACAACTCTTCAGTAGTGAGATTGCCACAACACATCACTATGCAGGTATCACAGGCACCACACGGGTCATATGGAGGATGTATGGGCAAACAGTATGAGAAGGTGTCTGACATCAGACAACATGCTTCAGTATGGCAATGGGGGTTGTAGTGAGTGTGGATGTGAACATACACACCATACAACACACAAACACACAGGATGCCAGTATTGACATGCATGGGTGCATGACTGCATGGGTGTGTGCTGGTCGACTGTGCCAAATGGCTATACAAGGCTAGGCAATGGGTATACCTTGGCATCAGGCCACATGTCAATGGTCTGCATTGTGGCTCAGGGCTGTAGTATCTGCATTTGCCCACACAGGTGGGTACTGTATCCCCCATCCAGCCAGCAGGGTGTCTATTGTATGTGGCCAATGCTGTGCATCACTTGCCATGTATGTGCTCCTTAGTCCATGACATGGACGGTGTCTGGGATGTGCACACATCCCACATGCATGTACAGTGACATGTGGAACTGTACCTGGGGTGTCTGGCCCATGTTGTGAATACAGATTATCATCAGATGTGCCAGTCTTGCCAACTGTGGTGGGAACTGGTAATGGACAGCAGGTTTACCCTACACCTACATTGATAGCATGCTAACAGCATTCCCTGGTGTCAGTGGCATCTGTCCATACAGGGCATGTTGTCAGGCATGGTATGTCATTTGTGGGTCACATGTGATGGCACCACAGGTGTTGCAGGTGTCCATTGGGGAACGTGCACTGTCTGCATGTACGTGCATGTTGGCAAGATGGACAGGGTGCCATGCCTTCTGTAGCCCATTGCTATCACTCCATAGTTACTATCAGTGACCAATATGCAGTGTACTACCCACATATTGGCTGTTGCCTAGGGATGTCTGTGCACATTAGACATGGGTTGAGAGGGTAATACTGAGGTTGCTAACTGTGATTGCCTGGCCTTGATGTCACATGTATGGGTATGGCTTTGCACCCCAGCTTCTCAGCTATTTCACATCTTTTATCACTGTACAGTGGACATTGTGATACACACACACACACACACACACACACACACACACACACACACACACACACACACACACACACATGCGCACACACACACACACACACACACACACACACACACACACACACACACACACACACACACACATTCTGGGAGTAGAACCCCTACCTAACTAGTTTATTACACTACAGCACTACAAAGTTATAGTACGCACCACAGAGATTACTGGAGTACTCCTTCCCCAAAGGTATATTTCACACTGCATCAGCAGGATTGCCAAAGTAGGCCATTTGAAATGTACTGTGTGTGACTAGCCTAAAATGCATTGCTCCCTACACAGACAGTAACAAACACACAAAACATCTACAACTGACATGTGTGGGTATAGAACCTCTAACAGAGGTCTATATCACACTACAGCATGGAGCTGTTATAGGACACTCCATAGAGATTACTGGGAACCCCCTCCCCAAAAGCATATTTCACAATGAATGACATCAGTAGGATTGCCAAAGTTGGCCATTTGACATGTATTGCATGTGACTAGCCTAAAATGCATCACTCCCTACACAGACATTGTAACACACACAAAACATCCACAACCACCATGGGTGGGGATGGAACCCTAACACAGTTTTAAATCACACTGCAGTAGTACACTGTTATGGCACACACTATGGAGATTACTGGGCTACAACTTTCCCAGAGGTGTATTTCTAGGTGGGTGACATCAGCAGTCTTGCCAAAGTTGAGCATATGAATTGTAGGGAGTGTGAGTACCCTAAAAAGCATTGCCCTTTACACAGACAGCATCAGACAGACACACACCAACACACACTTGCTATGTTTGGAATTAGAACACCTACCTAACTACTTTATCACACTACAGCAGTACACAGTTAAAGGCCATGCTACAGAGATTACTGGGCTACAACCTTCCCAGAGGTGTATTTCTAGGTGGGTGACATCAGCAGCCTTGCCAAAGTTGTGTATATGACTTGTAGGTAGTGTGAATACCCTTAAAAGCATTGCTCACCACACATACAGAGTCAAACAGACATACACACACTTGCCATGTCTGGGATTAGAACATCTACCTAACTACTGTATCACACAACAGCAATACGCAGTTACAGGATGTGCTATAGAAATTACTGGGCTACAATCTTCCCAGAGGTGTATTTCTAGGTGGATGACATCAGCAGCCTTGTCAAGGTTGAGGATTTCAATTGTTGGGAGTCTGATTCCCCTAATCAGCATTTCTATCTATACAGTCAGACAGACATGCACGCAGACACACGCAGATGTCAAGTCTGGGATTTGAACTCCTACCTAACTAGCTTATCAACTACAGCAGTTATGGGGTGCACCACGGAGATTACTGGACTACAACTCTCCCAAAGGTGTATTTCACATTGGATGACCTCAGCAGTCTTTTCATAGTAGGGCTATGGGTAGGTCAGTGTGTATGCACGAGCCATAACCCCTTCATCTAGGGGTTGACACACCACATGCAGGCACACACAGGGTCATATTTCAAAGGTACATGTATACAGCTGCTAGATGACTACTTTCTTGTACAGTCATGTTACACAGCTGGCACATGCACCACATAGTCTGTAATACTGACAGATACTGGTGGCTAGTATCTGCATTGAGTGACATCTACAACTCATGTTTTTGGGGCCCTTTGGCTGTGTGCTGGGTGGGACAGGCCTGGATGGCTTCTTGTCACAGTCACCCTCTTCCACACATCTATGTCTGTCGACCTTTGGCTTATTATAGTGTGTTGTTCTTACATATATGTCTGTATTCCTATCCACTGTGTGTGCAAGGCATGAGTGGAGCATACTGACAAATGTCTGCACTAACAACTGTGACTGCCAGATATATCTGGTCCACTGGTGTTTTGCAGACATGACCTTCATGTGTTTATGTGTGTGAGCATGACAAGTATGACCTTTCAGTATGTTGTTGAATGACATTGCCTTTATTTCTCTAAGTGTGTGAGCATGCCCAGTATGGCCATCTGTATTGACATGTGTGGATCAAGTCCAGGTAGTTTGTACTGCACTGCTGACCTTTGTGTTGTACACCGACAGGTAGCATGCTGTCTCTGCAGGGTATGCATCGACGATTTGGCATTGACTGTTACTAGATTTCTGCATAGTGGGGGGGCACACCTGACTGTTTCTACATTTCTACACAGGTTTGGGGGGGCACACCTGACTGTTACTATATTTCTATGTAGGATTGGAGGGTACACCTAACTATTTCTACATATCTACACAGGATTGGGGGGGCACACCTGACTGTTACTATATTTCTGTGTAGGATGGGGAGAGGGCACACCTGACTATTTCAACATTTCTACACAGGATTGGGGGGGGGGCACACCTGAATGTTACTATATGTCTATGTAGGATGGGGGGCACACCTGACACTTGTACACATTTGCTAGGTCTGTACTGGTATGTCAGGTACTCCATTCCAGTCTGTAGTCTTACCTATCATGCTGGCTAGAAGCATATCAGTGTACTACAGATCTTAGCTTTTAATTACCTACATATTAATTTCTGACTTCCTAGCCTTCACAACTGGCATCCTACTGCCTGGTCTGCTGTAGTCTGTCTGTGTAGGCCTGGGGGGGAGGTTACCCATAGCCCTCATTCAGAGGCCAAAGCACAGCATTTGTTTGTGTTTGTCTATACCTGTCCTGCTGGCTGTGACTGTTGTTGGATATGTGACACCCCCCTGACTGGCATGTGTGAGTCACTTACCTTGTGGGTGTTCCAGTATTGAGGGTGGTGCTGCAGGGCTGCCTATGTCGGATGCACAAAGTACACTCCCTACACATGGTTAAGCACAGGTAGTGTAATGTTTGTCATCCCTTTTACTGTATGTGAGAGTCAAAGAGAGGTGTTATTCCCTGGGTCCCTCCCATGTCAGTGTATGTGCAATGCATTTCATCTTTGCCAAGGCCAGGGCATACTGGGCACACCTTCTTCTGCCTACTGGGGCAGGCTCAGGTTGTTCCTCCTCTGAGTCAGTCTGTCCCTGTGCAGGCCTTGGCAATGGTGGGGGGGCTGTGTGGCCCTGCCCCATGCTGTTCCTGATGCAGCTGTTTCTACAGGATCATATTGTATAGCATGGTACATGCAAAGACAATTTGGGTACATGTAGCTGGTGAGTACTGCAAGGTTCCACCGGATGTGTCCTGGTACCGGAACCATGACTTGAGCATCCCAAACACATGCTCTATTATGATTTTTGTTTGTGTATGTGCTTCATTATGGAGTTCTTGTTCAGATGTGTGTGCATTTCTGATGGGTGTCATCAGCCACGGCTCCAGTGCATATCCGGCATCCCGCACTTGGTGACTGTGTGGGATGTCCCCATTGGCAAATCTCTGGTACAGCTGCGACAGATGCCAGATGTGGGAATTATGATAGCTTCCAGGGCAGCCAGCACACATGTTCATTATTATGCCCTGGGCATCGCACATGACCTGGCAGTTGATGGAGGGGAGGCCTTTGTGGTTGATGTAGACCCTACCCTGCTCACCGGGTGGTGCTTTGATACATATGTGCATGCAGTCTATAGCACCCACCACCTCAGGGTATTCTGCTATTTGGTGGAACAGTTGCATATTGCTGGCTAATAGCTCATGGGTGTTGGGGAAATATACTTGCTCACCGACATGTGCTGACATGGCATCCAGGAACTGGTGGAGTACCCTGGATGCTGATGCCTGTGAAATCCCCATCATATCCCCAGTTGGCTTTTGGAAGGTACCTTTAGCTAGTATTCTTAGGCCTACACATACCTTGGTATCCACTGGGATGGGTTTCCCTCTGTTAGTTCTGTGTGTGAGGCGTGGCCGGCACAGCTCAACAGTTTGCTGTAGGAGGTCCCTGTCCACCCTATAGTGCTCCATTATCTCCAGCTCATGTAGCACTTGGTAGGTTACCCTGGGTCTGTACACTCTTCTCCGTCTCCTCACTGTGGGTTGCTTGGCAGCATTCACATCCTCACCACCCTCAGCCTCTTCCACAAGTTGTATGATAGCTCTTGCTGCCCCTAACATTTTGCTGTTGTGAGTAGAGTGTGGGAAAAACCAGAGGGGTAGGTATTTGCATAGTTTACAGTAGTGTTCAGGGCTGGGCTGGTCTGCTGCCTGTGTAATTGGCTGATTCTGATACATTTTACCTACCAGCTAAGCTAGTACTCCTTGATTACCTTCCTACTGCTGTTTTCCCTTCCCATTGCCTTCATGTTTAAGCCTGGGGGTGCGGCACACAGAGTGCTCAATTGTGCACAATGTTGCTATTTCCTGGTTTAACCTCTTTTTTCTTCCTGTACAACTTGATGCATGGTGCACACATCCGCTTAGGCTGTGTTAAGACTGCTAGGCAGGTTTAGACAAACCCCCTAGCTTAGCTGTGCTAAGCTAGGAGCAAACCCAAGCCAAAGGGCTCTAATCCACTTAAGATATGCCTGACACACACACCCATGATGTCACCTACCTCCTAGGCTTGCTTTAAGCTATTCCTACTCTTACACTGTTGGGACCTGGCTCACATGCTGGGGAAAACTGGGATTCACTATCCTTCCCCTCATTTGCATGGGATTGCCTGCTAATGCATAGTTACATGTCTCACACTGAGCCTTCCCCTTTAGCAACCACTACTCACCGGCCAGGTTGTCTTTTGTCTGCCATTGACTTGCATGGCAGAATACGGATTTTAGTTAGAATGCTTAATTTAGGTTCATTTTGTTATTTTCCCCCCGATCCCGTTTGCGTGCCGCTGCTCTATGCTTAAACAGCCGAGATCGGCTAAAAAAAAAAATAAAAGTTTATTTTTTTATGTTTTGTATTGTTTGCAATGCCAATGGCCTTATACTTGGCCATTGGCATTGCTTACTACATGATATGCAGCCTTTATTTGGAGCTGTCATAGCTCCATTTTGGATTTTGCAGAAATGTACTCGGTTACTAACCGAGTACATTTCTGCTGATTGCACTAGTCCTGTACAGATGGTCGCAAGCTTCCTGGATCACAAAATCACCTCATTTGCATGGATTTCTCCTGCAAATGGGGTGATTTGCATAAAAGGGCTTCATCCATGCAGGATTAGTGCAGGAGCTCTTGTGCATGCCCATGCAAGCTGTTCTTGGATCGCACGGCACACATATTGCCTGCTTGAGCTCCTGCACCAATCTTGCACTCCATGCAAGCATTTGAGAATCCAGGGGATGGTCTAAAGTATCTATATCCTTCTTGCCACCCTATTTTGTTGAATGCCTTGGTTTATCATAGGCACACGCTGGATGTCTGTGCTTTGCATTCTACATTTCTTATTTCTTCTACTGCATTTTTCAGGTTTCCTCCATTAGGTATTATAGGGCTGTTTGTCATGCTGGATTCCTTCATCTTATGATCCTCCATCCTATTAATCTGTTTCTGAATTACTGCTTTAAAGGATATGTTCTTGACTGCACAAACTATTTGCCTTTTTTATGTTGTTGTCAAAACATATGTAACAACAGTAAACAATATATGAATAAAGATAAAATACAAAGCTTTTGGTCAAAACAAATGCTATTTAGATCCCTGCTGCAGTCTTTTACCCAAAGTGGCCATTTTAAAATTTAACCAACTTGCCTAAAGATCATCAAACTCTGGAGTTCTCTCAAGTTTAGTTGGTCAAAGTACAAAGTACTGCCTCTTCTGTTACCAACACAGGCACTGGGATCTTAGTATATAACTGTTTCCTTGAAAAGGTAACATATCAGCATTCTTTAGTGCCAGTTGCTGCATCTCAACTTTATTCATTTTTTTTGGTTCCCTTTCTTTCTAAACCTGATCACTAAACCATCTTTCTTGTGTCTACAGTTCTTGCATTTAGGCTCTGTAAGAATATCATTAAGACTTTGTTTAAGGTTGCCTTACCTCAGTGTACACTTCTGTGTCCTTTTTTTTCCTTTATATGTCTTTCCTCTATACCATGCTGGATAAACACTGTCTATTGTTCTTCTGGATTACTGTCCCTCTGACAAAGGTGAATTACAGCATATTTTAGTTCTGTTTTACTTCTCCTTACTTGGATACATCAATTGCCTAGATTCTTCCCTTATTTGATTTATAAGTCTTGTAATGAAAGAAGTGGTATCATAAGTATGCCTAGGTACTGTTTCTTCCTCTTAAGTACTGTTTTTCCATCTCTAAATCATTCATACCGAAAGCTGTTCCTCCTTGTCAGTCAACTGCTGTTGCGTATAGTTTCCATTTCTGAGGCTTTCTACTTAACTTGACAAGAAAGTTTAGGATTCTACTCAGACTGTGCATTTCCATACATCCTAACAATAATCTCTTAGAATACATCTCAGCAAGTGAGTTCTTCTCAGTTCTGCTTGTCTCTCAGTCCATGCTATGTAATGCTTTCAGGCAGCAATTATGCTTCTATTCTGCATCAATAGTTGAGAGCAGCTTTATCATAGGTGTATACTGACGTAGCTTTTTTAACAACTTAGATTGTTTCTGTTTGTATCTAGTCAACTATTTGTACTTTTACAGCTTTCTAACTGTGTACCTCAATATTTGTTGGAGTCATAAACTTAGAGGAGGATTTAAGAAACTCAATGTAGGGTTCATGTAGAGCCTACATGGAGTGTTTCCATGTATACAAAGTTGTGCCTGTGGCATGCCACGCAATACATATTAATGAAGTGCGGCACACTTAAACAAGGTTTTGCTGTGCGCAGCAGTGGTTTTATGGCCATGAAACCTCTTTCGGAAAGCAGATAGCATTTCCGTGTAAGATTGCATTCTGCAGCATGGCAATCATACCTCTTACAGCAAGAAATCTGAACAAAGCTATAAATAATGGGGGGGCAAAGGCCTCAGAAATAGGAGCAATTTTTAAATACTACTCTTACAAACTTAAACATTGCTAGAATTTGCATTAACATGAATTTTCTGAAGGGTATGAAATCAGAATCTCAAATGTCTGTTATTATTTTCTGAATTCAATCCCCAGTGAATCGCCAGTGATTTGCCAAAACCCCACAATTTTATGAGAAACAATCCAAAACTATGAAGCACAAATTTGGACATTCTGTGAAAATTTGTAAAGTTGAGAGGTATGACAGCAATTGCTTTCCCCTGTTTGAAATTTGACAGGGTACCAAAACACATTTAAATTGAGAAAACTAGAGCAAGGGACTCTGCCATAGATATGTCATTCTGCATTTATTAATTCCATATAGTTTTATAGTTTTTCATTCCTCTTTTTTTCACATGTGTGTGTGATGCTTAGCTTGTTTGCTTATTCTGAGGTTTTTATATTTTTCACATGTTTACACAATGCTTAGCTTGTTTGTGCAACTGAGCCATCCATGTATCAGACATGATCCAGACAACCAAAAATAAAAACCAGATGCATTCAATTAATACCACTAGGCATTGTGCAAGCCCGGTAAGTGAGGTTGTGCTATGCTAACACTGTCAGATTAATAATAAATACTAATATAGGGGATGTCATGTAACTAATCCTGTGACAATGTGTTATGTCTATGTCTGGAGTGCAAATCATTCAAGGTTCTAGAACAGGGTGAGCAAGCTTTTCTTTTACTGTCATATAATAGTAAAAGTTCTAGTCAGGTTCAAGTAAGGCAGAAAAACTCATCAAATAGTCACTTTGTATAAGGTTGCCGTCTGTTCAGACCCAACAATACTGTCTATTCAGACCCAAGGAAATTTCTGGATACAAAAGTCTATTCAGACCCCATGAATAAAATAAAATGAGCATATATTACTTCAATAATCTTCTGGTGAAACTTATTATTTAACGAATACTTTATTGGAATGAACCAAGGTAAGCGCTTTCACTGTAAAGCTTTTTCAAACCATAAACTCCATATACACATGAGAGCCAATATATATATGCACCCACATCTAAATTGAATCAAAGATTAATTGGTTCAATTAAGCATCACAATGTATTCAAGCTTTTAAAAACACTCTTTTTATAAAATAAAAAGTTAAAATGTACTCAGTGTATATAATACCTTAGATGAGTTACATCAACATGATATAATTGACTTAGGAATTTACAATTTTCTTTTTGTAGAGAATCCAGTAACACCTACAATCCAGGGACTACCAAAGGTACATAGAGACATGTATAATCCACCGATGAGATCCATTGTCTCTGGACGTGGATGGTTCACTGAACCTCTTTCTATATTAATTGAAAAAACTCTAAGACCACTAGTTGTGTTAAATTTATTTTAATGGACTCAAAACAATTCCTTATAGAATTGTATGAAGGAACAGAATTGCTTTCTGATAACTCTACATTTATAATGGTTACTATGGATGTTAAGTCGTTATTCACCAATATTCCGAATGATACAGGAATATTGAACATTAAGTCATATCTAAATTGGCATTCAGACATGTCAGAACAACACATAGACTATATTTGTCTACTGTTGGAATTAGTCTTAGAAACCAATATTTTTCTGTTTGACAAACAATTATATCTACAGAAGGATGGCATGGCTATGGGCACTTCTTGTGCCAATAGCTACGCCAACCTGGTAATGGCAACATGGGAGGAAGAGAAATTGTTCCACTTAGAATCATACCAGAAATTTGTCTGTTTTTACAGACGCTTTGTGGATGATTTATTTTTCTTGTGGAATGGTAATATGAATGAGTTGCAAGAGTTTTTCATTGAAATAAATTCGTTAACTTCATATTTAAAATTTACAACTACTAACTCTAGGGATGACATAGCTTTCTTAGATGTTTCAATTCATCGCCTGGACAACGGAAAATTGAACACAGGTGTACATAGAAAATCAAGCTACAAGAATACCCTACTACATAAGGATAGCATGCATCCACACCATATTTTTTCCAACATTATTAAAGGACAAGCCATAAGAGTGTCCAGATTAAACCCTATACAAAGTAACTTTGAAACAGAATTAAATGACTAAAACACAAGATTAGTGAATCGGAAATATAAATCGATGGAAATAAATAAAGGGTTTATTGATATAAAACATACCAGGGACAATAAGGCATGTCCAATATTCTCTGCACAAGGAAAATATGTATATAAGGAAAAAAGAATAGAATAAATGAGCAATAAGAAGGAACAAAAAATAACTATTTTATACTCAAGATATAAAATTAATTCAGGATGTTATACATAGACACTGGGAAATATTAACAGTAAATCCTGAGATTAGAAAATTAGTAGGTGAGCAACCGCAATTTTTATACAAAAATAAGAAAAATTTACATAGACTGTTATGCTTCCCGAATAACATAAACAATGATATAAATCACAGTACATGTGGCACTGAACCTTGTAACAAGTGCAATTTCTGCCCTTATATATCTAGTACAAATATGTTTGTGCACCCTAATACTTCTAAAATTCACATCTTTAATACTCGGGCAAATTGTGATACAGAACACATAGTCTATATAGCAATGTGCACAGTATGCACTGCATTTTACATCGGGAAAACTGATAGAAAGTTAAAAAACAGAATAAGGGAACACGTATCAAATCAGAATTAAGTCAGAAGTTAATGCACTTTCCAAACATGTACTACAAGAAGGCTCATTACATCAGTTTAAGTTTATGGCCATACAAATAAATGTACCCAATATTAGAGGAGGGGATGTCAGGAATAAAACAGAACAAATTGAAACAGATTGGATCATTAAGATGCAAGCACATATTCCACCAGGCTTGAATGAAAAAATACCATTGAAGCCTGCTTTGAAAGGAAGGAATTTTAAATATTAAACATTAATTAATGGTTATTAAATATTTATTATTAAATAAATAAATATTATACAATACCTGCATTTATCATTCCTTTATACCAAGTCATTTAAAGTTTATTAAAATTTATTTTACATTAGGGTATGATACATACATATATATGCATATATATATATAGATAGAAATTTCTAATACTTCTTAAGTATTGGTGTGTTTTAGTATATATTCATTTTTGTATATATGTGAAATGTTTTATATACTTGTAATAAGGAAAGATTTTATTTATTTATTTATTATTTATTCATATAAATTTTACAAATGCATATTCAGTATGTTTTCATGATCTTAATACATACAAGGAATTTTGCATTATTATTTATATGTAAGCAAGAGTCATATATATTGATTATTATTCATTTATATTTTTATATATTTAATTTTCAAACATATATTCCTTCATATGTATATCTATATATATATATATATATATATATATATATATATATATATATATATATATATATATATATTTATTTATTTATTCAGTCTATATTTTTATGTATTTAATTAATTCCATACAGTTATATAAGTATATTTTATAACTGATTATTGAGAAGTATTTCCAGTACATATGTGATTTTTATAACAGACTTTTGCTGAGTACTTTTAGTGCATTTTAACTTTTTATTTTATAAAAAGAGTGTTTTTAAAAGCTTGAATACATTGTGATGCTTAATTGAACCAATTAATCTTTGATTCAATTTAGATGTGGGTGTATATATATATTGGCTCTCATGTGTATATGGAGTTTATGGTTTGAAAAAGCTTTACAGCGAAAGCACTTACCTTGGTTCGTTCCAATAAAGTATTCGTTAAATAATAAGTTTCACCAGAAGATTATTGAAGTAATATATGCTCATTTTATTTTATTCATGGGGTCTGAATAGACTTTCGTATCCAGAAATTTCCTTGGGTCTGAATAGACAGTATTGTTGGGTCTGAACAGACGGCAACCTTATACAAAGTGACTATTTGATGAGTTTTTCTGCCTTACTTGAACCTGACTAGAACTTTTACTATTATATGCTTGGAATTTATTTATCTCAGTACAGGTTCGAGCTTTTGCTAGCGGTGGTGATTTTTACTTGTTGGTTTACTTTCTTTTACTGTGTTGACATTGCAGATTATACAAATGAAGAGCAATACAGACAAGTGTTTTCTCAACCTTCTTGTGGCAATAATTGTAAGTTTAGAACTAGTATACACATGGTCCTTGGTTTAAAAACTGCATATGGCATACACTTTTAATGTTGTTACATGTCACGTCATATTTATTGTCACTCATAACACCTGACATAGTGTAGCTGATATTAATATTTACATGTATGAGGGCTGAAGGGTGGCTGCAGTGGTGCAGTGGTTAACATTGTCACCCCACAACAGGAGGTGCCCTGTGGTTGCGTGGGTTTCCTCAAGGTGCTCTGGTTTCCTCCCACATCCTAAAGACATGCTGTAGATGGATCGGATACTCTAAATTGTTCCTAGATGTGCCTTCTGTGGGAGGTTGGGCTTGAGGCTGGCAACTTGACACAGTAAAACTCCACTGCCAATTATTCTGCCGACTGTTGTTCTGCTGTGGCAACCTCTAACCGGGAAAAGACAAAAGGAGAAAAAGAACATGTATGAGGGTGAGACACTAATATTGTGTCAATTATTTACCTATTCATTTATATTGGTATTGTGCATATATTATAAGTATGACTGTAGGAATAATGTGTACTATGTTCATGAAAGTATATTTCTGCAATCCCATTTGAATAATAGAGCTACACAAAGGGTCTGTATATGAAATATACTTGGAATTGCATTGCTTTTTATTTATTTATTTTTTTGTTTGTTTTGTTTTATTGCCCACTGTTGCAAAATCGCTTACCATCATGCAATCATGGTAAGGCAGGGTGCATCTATTTGTATGATGGTAAGCAGGGGGCAGCTTTTTCAAATGTAGCAAAAAACAGGCAGTGTGCACTCTCAGCATGCAATTGGTGGGAAAACATATATTTAAAGATGAATTTGTGGGAAATGCTCATTAGACATTGAGCTTGATCTTTAGGAGACATGGCTGATGTTGGAGAGGGTGTGCACTTTCAAGTGCAATGTTGGGGTGTTCAGGAGTCCAAAGTCTTTGTTGAGCTCCTATTTGAGGAGCATAGCCTCCGCCTCTTGCAGAGGGACTATACACGTTCTCAGTATAAGTCTGAAGTCAGGACTAGTTTGGTTAGGGCTTTGCACAGTGCTACAGGTATCTTATACCCTGGTGAGCTGTGTCATCATCATTATGCTGATCTCCGTAGGAGGAAGAGGGATACCCTTGATCAGTAGATCAGGGAATGTAGAGCATGGAACACTCCACAGATGTGTAAGTATAAAATGCATTGACCAACATAAAAAGGTATAGCTGAATATAGTCAAGACTGGTACTCATAATGACATTCTGTTTTGTTTTTCTTTTCAACAGCTGCTGAAGAATGGGCCTAAAATGTGAGGTCTCATGGAGCACGCCTGGCAAGAATGAGGAAAGTATGTGGCATGTATGCATATAAAAAGCATTATTATTGTAGCTTTAACTGTTAAAGATGGATTACTTGCCATTTCAGACAGTTGTATATAATTGAGCATGCATATCTTAACTGTAATAGAAAGTATGCATGCCTTACACTGTACCACAAAGCAACCATCCCACATTCTCAAATAACAGTGGGCATGCACGTATAACGTGTAAAAGGAAAGTATGCATGCATTAGTCTGTAGTCCAGAAGGAAAGTACAGCATTACAGTAGTCAGTGATTGAGGGTTCAAAGACCACACTTCCTAAATATACAATAGTGAGTACAATACTGTCATGTTTTCATCATTATATACAAAATACTGGTAGCTAATCAACGTTATAGCAAGTAACTTTCAAACCTCAATACCTCTGGCATGAATGGCCTGCTGTCAAGTGTAATCATGCATATGTGCAATATATGCACACATGAATGATTGCTGGCTGCAATCTGATCAGTACTAGTGTCCATCTGTTAGTAACTGGGTAGTCTTCAAAGTAATAAAGAAATTTCTTAGGAGTTGGTAGTGTTAACAGTAAAACGTAACAGAATAGATTTAAATAATTGTAGAAAGCTTTAGTATATTAACTATGACGTTAATAATGTTTTCATGTTTTTCCTCTCACCCCAAACCTTTTCTCCCTTTTTATTGTTTAATTTGTTTTCATTTTGTTATTATGTACACATTTGCATTTATTTGCTTTAATTTATTATTTCTAATTTTGTTTGTTTTTGTTGTTATATACATTTGCTTTTATTTTATTTCTTATTCTGTTTCATTTTTGTTTTTCTTTGTTACTCTATTTATTTTTTATGTTTAATTTATTTATTTATTTTTTTGTTCCTTTTTTTATTTTACGATTGTATGTTAAAGTTGTTTTTATTACTACAGCACAGCAGGGTAGGCATGTCCCCCGTGATTCTTCTACTCTCACTCCACCAACTACAGCACCAAGGGCCAGCACGTCTGGGCTACAGCCTAGCAGCACCCCCTCTGCCCTCCCTGAACTACCTGGGCTCTCAATCAGTTCTGCCCTAGAGGCTAGGCCCCCAGTCCCCTCATGGACCAGTGGTGTAGGGGGTGCATTTATCAACTGGAATGAGTTGCTAAGTAGGATTGTACACTGTACAGTGGACACATGCCTATGCTGGACGGAGCACCTGCTCTCTGTTCTAGTACAAAGTACCCTTCAAAGATGCACATGTCAGGCACTGCAGCCACTATCTCAGTGAGAGGACAGTGGTGACAGTCCACTGGGTGAGTATTCAATTCCCGCTGTCATCTGTCCTGACATCCATAAGACCTCAGTTTCCCCAAACACCCCAACCATGTTGTTCACCCCCCCTCTTGTGTCCTTCACCACCCTTGTATCTTACATTGTATGTGCTGTCTGTCAGCAACTGCTTCCTCACCTTGCCAGCTTGTCCACTCCAGACATGTCTATGTCCCTTCCTCAACATTCCCCTCTCACAAAAAAGGACCTGCCCCCCCCAAAAAAAAAAACATTCCATACATAGCTCACCATTTTGCACATCTGTCTACTTGACACACTTGATTCAGTCCATTTGGCTATAGAACAGGATTATATGTTGTCATCTCTGTCTCTGGAGGTGACAGTCGGAATTCAGCTAATATTATATACATCTGATCAGTTTTTACTGTTGAAGAAATGGATAGCTAAGCTTCCTTCCAACACCCTTCCTGCATATTCCTGCTCTCCTTTCACTTTGTTTTTCCCACTGCTTGCTCCCCATTTCACCACTTTCCTATCTTCCCCATTTCTTTTCTTTACAGAATCATTGTGTGATGGTGCATGATGCACATCATCACTAAGCATCAGTAAAAGGCAGTAGTGTCAGTAAATGCATGTAAAATTAGCATGCACACTTGTAGAATTCATGCTTATACACTATATCAAACCAATACCATCTACCGCCAACAACAATAATGCATTAACCCATCTGGACATGGAGTCAGTTCTTTAGTAGGTGTATTTTATGCAATCAATATTAACTGTCACAGTTTATGTTTATATGTATCCATTGTACTCCCCATTTCTTACTCCTTGCATCATCTATGTCATATTTTCAACATTAACTGTGTATGAAGCATTATTGCACAGTAGTCTTTAATGTTCTAAAAGCCTTAGTGCACAATTTCCATTTATTTTTATAAAGCATGTGTGCACCATGCTTCACATCATGCAGCTTCGCTAAGCAAGGCAAATAAAAAATTTAATAAATAACACAAATGAAAATAGCTGTGAATAGTATTAGCTACAGCTTCATTTAGAACCAGTTCCACGTGGCTGAAAAAAAAGACAATTATCACTGGCTGAAGTCAATTACTACCTGCATCCAAAGATTCAGTTAAGTAGCAGATGTATGCAGCAGCAGTGAAGTCTGCAATGTTCTATTTAGTGTGTAAAATACTCCCGCTACTCAAATGACTCTGTAACACCCTCTATTAATGCATTGATCCAGTCTTGTTTTGGATCACATGGTACTTGGTTCAAATACAGGTGTATGTAACAGTTTCACATACTTTTAGGTGCAACTAAATATTTTAAATTGGGATACTTATGATTATGTGTAATCATTTTTGTGGAACATAGTAGTGGTTTCAAATGCATCTTTATATAATAGCTGTAATTACTTTTGTCAAAGGCATGCATCATTGTGTGATGTGCACCATCGTGCACCATCATGCACAGATTCTCTAAAGAAAAGAAATGGGGAAAACACGAAAGTGGTGAAATGGGAAGCAAGCAGAGAGAAAAACAAAGTGAAAGGAGGGCAGGAATGTGCAGAAAGGGTGTAGGAAAAAAACATAGGTATCCATTTCTGCAACAGCAAAACATAATAATATATGAATATTATTATATGAATTTGGATTGTCACCTCTGGAGAGAGAGATGACCACAACAAAATCATGTTGTATAGCCAACTGGACCAAATCAAGGGTGTCATGAAGACATGTGTGTGAAATGGAGGGCTATGTATGGGAACAATATTTTTTGGGTGGACAGGTGCCCTTTTTCTTTTTAGCAGACAGAGAGGAATGTTGGGGTAGGGACCTAGGTATGTGTGGGTAAGGTAAGATGGGTAGGTGAGGAAGCAATGACAGACAGGCAGGACATACAAGACATGAAAAAAGGATGGTGAAGGACACAAGATGGGGTGAACAACATGGCTGGGGAGAGGGTGGGGACATCAAGAACCCATCGACTTCAAGTTTGGAGACAGTGAGAATCAAGTCCTCACCCAGTGGACTGTCATCACTGTCAACTCACTGCACCAATGGCTGCAGTGTCTGATATCTGCATCTCCTTGTATTATTCAGAGCAATGATGGAGAACAGTGTCTCCACCTGGCATAAGCATGCACCAACTGTGTGGAGCACAATCCTACACACCAACCCAGGCAGTTCAGTGCAGGTGATGAAATCACCATCTCTGCCACTGCTTCTGGAGGGAACCAATGGCCTATCCTGCAGGGCAGAACTACCTGAAGGCCCAGTTAGTGCAGAGGCAGCAGAAGGGGTACTACCAGCATGTGCTCCTGATGTGCTAGAACTTGATGCCGTACCTGATGGAGTGGGGGCAGGTGGCTTCCATGGGACAGGTCTACCCTGCTATGCTTTTAAACAAAAAGGAAAAAAGGAACATAAGGGGTGGGGAGCTAAATCTTAAATGACATACAAAGCAGTGATACAATTATTTTACTCTATTATGTTACCTTTACTATAAACAGTACAAACTATAAACAAACATTTACATAACATTTCTGAAAATCCAGTTGCTAACAGAAGCACACTATAGTACATATTTCAGCCAGCAATCCTTGATGTGCATATATATTGCCCATATGCAGGGTCCAATTCTACTAAGTACATTTTCCAGCAGGCCATTTCTGCCACTTCTAGACAGGTCTGCAGTTACAGTGCAATAATGATGAAAACATAACAGTATTTGTTGATTTGGTAACTGTGGTGTTTGAGCCAACAACTACCGACTACTCTCTACTTATGTAGTGTTATGCATTCCCATATAATACTGCATACATACTTTCCTTTTACAGTTGTGAGATGAATGTTGTAGGCCTCAAACTCTTCCAGCAATAAATGTGGACAAAGTCATGTATAATAGTGTCCAAAGTCCAGAAAATAGGGATGACTCTTTCTTACTTGCTCTTACAGACTTGTTAAGGTAATACAGTAACAGGTTTCTCACTTGCATGACTTTTCTGAAGGGTCTGATGCCTGAATCTCATCTCTAACATTATTTAGTGATGTCAGGCCGCAACCCTTATGCAATTATTTGTCTGAAAACCACAATTATATCTGTAACTATACAAAGACTGGACAATATGTGAAAATCTGTACAGTTGCCAGGTGTTACTGCATTACATTCCAACTAAGCCCATATCTCACAACCTCCTACAGCTACAGATGTGAACCAAGCAATAAATACTGGGGGTGCAAAGACACACAAATAGCAAACATTTTACATATTCTGCTATAAACTTAGAAAAGTGATACAATAACAAGCTTTGCATTAACACACATGTTCTGAAAGATATGAAGTATGAGACACAAATGTCATTTTCTGACTGCAGTTCTCAGTGTTTTGGAAAAAGACTTGCCAAACAAATACAATTTATGAGACGCAAACCAAAATTATGAGGCAACAATGTGAACATTCTGCAAAACCCATAAAGTTGAGAGGTATTATGAAGCAGTCTTTAACTTTTAATGCTACAATAACATTACTCATGTGATGTATACATACCACCTGCTGCTCATATCTCTGCCAATTCACCTTCATGGGCTATAACATTCAGATCATGATCTGCCTCAGTGGAAAAAAATAGAACAGAATATGATTATGAATACCAAGCCTAACTATATACAGCTTTAAACTATTACAAGTAATGTGTGAAAGTCATACTTACAGATCTGTGGGATACCACCATCCCGACATTCCTCGATCCAATGATCAAGGGTATCCCTCCTCCTCATTCTGAGGTCACGGTAGTGATTCTTCCACTGTTCACCAGTGCAGGGGGTCCCAGTTGCACTGGTCAGAGTCCGGGTCAGACTATTCCATGCCTCTGTCCTTGATTGTGAGCCACGATAGTGCCTCTGCAGGAGCCCGGGCACATGGTCATTCCCTAGCCATCCAACAAACACTTTGGATTCCTGGACACCTTACCTTTGAGGCTTAAATCTCAAAACCTCTCCAAGAAATGCCTTACATGTCTGTAACAAAGCAAGTTCAATATAGAATGATATTTTGCCACCAATTGCACGTTTCCCGTTTACTCAGATGGACACTTTTTGATTTGGCAACATTTGAAAAAGATGAGCATTGCTTACCATCATGCAAACAGGGCACAAAGGGAGCAATGTGTTTGCATGATAGTAAACAATGTAGAAGAATGGTAACTAATGCAATTTCTATGTTATTGCAGATACAGGTCATTCTGTAACTGTGTTGGCCTAATGGGAAGGGCATGCCAAGCTGCATAGCAGGAATATACTTGTCTGAACATAGTACACATTATACCCCCTGTGATACTTTTGTATTAACTATACAATACAGAGCTTAATAGATAATTACATAACTGACACAATATAACTGTGGCAGCCCTAAGTCATATGAAGACTATATAAACTAAACCCGTTCCCCTGCTTGTTTGGTCAACATTGCCATTTCTATTAATATTAATTTCACTCAGTACAGTATAATTGGATACCCTTTTAAGAGCCTTATAGTAACTGACTGGTGGCAATGAATCTACCTTATAGTCTGGGGAAAGTTGGTAGAGCAGATAATCTGTGTCAGCCTTTCCCAGGTGTGTGTGTGTGTGTGTGTGTGTGTGTGTGTGTGTGTGTGTGTGTGTGTGTGTGTGTGTGTGCGAAAATTAAATTTCAAAGAGTGTGTGTGTGACAGTTACTTGGAGCAAGGACATGAATCATTGGTTTCACAGAGATGGTGCTGGAGGACTTGACTTGGACACTTGTCGGCTGAAGACCTAACCCTACAGCTTTACTAGTGGGGAGCCTTATATGGGACCTAGGGAGAGACAGAGAGAAACCCAGATCCCATAATGTGTCTGTTCTCTGTGTGCTCTTAAGGTAAATTGTGCTTGATGCAGAGATGTCTGAAACTGGAAATACTGAGTGTATTGATTTGTATTCCAAGTGAACATTCCTCTCCAGTGTCAGTGGTGGGGATTCAGGCTCCTTAATTACTGACCCAGAGTGGGGACATCAAATGTATCACTCCCTCTCTTTGAGACTTTCATTGACTCTCTTCATTATATTGCTGGAACATGAACTAGCTCTTGGTGTCTCTTTCTTCAGCCCTCTTTTTACACAGCAAACCTGCTCTGCTTTATAGAAAAAAAAAATTCTTCTGCTTTATTGCATAATGAATATTTACAGAAGAATAATACTCCTACTTGGCAACACAAGTGAGAACACAAGAATCCCAGCATAATATTTCTTATACATTATTTATAACACGGCTAACAGATATTTGTGTCGCTTGAACTTTAGAATTTGAACTATCATATATGTTAGGTATGTGTGCATGTGTGTGTGTGTGTGTGGTGTGTGTGTGTGTGTGTGTGTGTGTGTGTGTGTGTGTGTGTGTGTGTGTGTGTGTGTGTATATATATATATATATATATATATATACATACATACATATATATATATACACACACACACAAGTGTGTGTGTGTGTGTGTGTGTGTGTGTGTGTGTGTGTGTGTGTGTGTGTGTGTGTGTGTGTAGCTCATAACATTGAAGGTTAAAAATATTGAAAGTTTGTGTGTGTGTGTGTGTGTGTGTGTGTGTGTGTGTGTGTGTGTGTGTGTGTGTATATTAGAACATTTGCATTTCTAAGGATATACAAATGTAGCCCTGCTTCTGTAAGGGCAAAAAGTTCTGGCTCATATAGCTTATTTAAACAGATAGTGTTAACTGCCGTATGTTTAGGCCAGTGCCTGCATTGCTGTGTGTGTTACTGGCATTCAGTATATCAACAAAGAATGTTTAAAAGGCAGACTGCATGCAGTTTTGCAAAAATGAAACTTAATCATGGTACTGGATTTATAACATTCATTAGTTACTTAAGTGTAAAACAAATGCTTTTAACTGAACAAATAAACCAAACATTTTCTTTACTTGTTCTATTTAAAGCATGTGTTTTACATTTAAATGTTTTATTTTTTTAGCTCTAGTAGGTTATCATTTAGCATGCCTTTGCAGAGGCATTTCATACATCATTAAAGCAGATACTGGCAGGCCCAAATGAAATAGGAATAAACAGACATCAATATTTGCAACTTATCACATGTGTTTTGCATACTTGTATACAAACTGATATTCTCATCGTTGATAAATAATTATATATAAGAGCAGCAGTTTTATTTCTTTATTGCTCTAAAATTTTCCACTGATGGGAATTGTTTTACCACTATGTATTATGTTTTATTTTTACTTTTATTCAGTGTTTCTTTTCTGTGTGAAATTTATTTTTCTGTATCAGTTGCATATACATCTTACATGCTCCAGACCAGGTTATGTCTGAAGAGTCTCATTGGATCATTTCAGTCATTCAGTTAACAAATTAATACAATAACATGTGGAGTTTACTCCAGCTGTCAGCAATACAAAATAAAGACAGTTCAGAGATGTCTGAGAATTTACTCCTGAAATTTCATTTTGTACACTTTTGTTTATAAATTATGGAAATGTCTATAACCTTGTGATTTTATCTCAGCTTACATATTCCATGATGAAAACTGCTGTAACATGAACAACATAAAAACAAACAGCAATTAAGATTATTTATGTTGCATTACTGAGGTTTTACCTGCCATGATTTGAAAGTATATATATCTGCACATGTCCCGTTGGTAAAAGGTCCTTCTCCTGGTACACAGATCTGCAAGTCATGCATTGCTTGTATGATAGAATAAACTGAATTATACACATTATAGGTTATTCTTAGACTACTAAAATCAAAAAATGCAATATTAGCATTATGTAAATCTTCATTTCCAGTACAGTTTGTGTAGTCAGTGTTATGCATATTATACTCCATTTGTTCACCATTTGGACTGGCCCACTTGCAATTAAAAACAGATTCCCAGAATATATTTGCATATGGGTAATCTAAATGTGAAGAAGGGTGAAGGGCAAACAGATATTCCTTGAAACCAGGCATTTCACCTCTTCGAACCATAAATCCAATTGTACCATCTAATATGCTGAAATAATCTTTTTGGAAAAACATTGGAGAAGAAATCCAACCATCTGTCGCAATAAATACTTTACCAAAATCATTATATTTACTAAACCTGTCCATAAGGGGGAAGAGGCTATCAGCTATAGAAAACAGTATAACACCAGCAGCAGATGATGATTTCACAGTTTCAACTATACTTTTAATCCTGTTCTCAGTAGCTACGGTGGGTACATTTTCAAAGAATGAAATACAAACACCAACCATCTGTAACTCATTTTTTAGTGCAATGCCTCCCATTTGTCCATAGTCAGTTTCCTCTGCCAGGATTCCAACCCAGTTCCAGCCATAGTGAACAACGAGACAAGCAATCCCAATAGACTGATATTCATCACTTGGGATTGTTCGAAGAAAAGATGGAAACTGAACTTTGTCATTAAGAAGGGCAACGGATGAATAATAGCTTATCTGAAAAAACATTAATTTAGAATTCTGTTTAAAAAGTGTTCAATTCCTCATCTATTCAAATGCTTAAGTGACTTACAGTATATGTTTAATTATACTGTGAATATATTTTAGTGAATTAATTTTCTCAAATTAAACCTTACACAAGTTAAGATGGAAATAGTTTCAGAAAGGAATAATTTTATTTGATAAAACAGGGATCAAAGACCTAAGAGGCATTTATTTTCTTAGAAATGTTATGAAAAATAAGTACTAGCTTAATATCCTAGTTCACAGGGGCAAATGAGCAATATATATCTCAAACATTCATTAAGGACAGTCATTTCTTTTTATTTTCTAATCCAGAAAAAGTGACAACTGATTTGGTTTCTTGATATTTCAATGGAAGAATATTAAGCTAAAATTACTAGATAATCATTTTTTAAAGGAAATATGTGCTAAACAATTAAAGAACAAATAAAATAGCTTTTCCCTGAGTATCCCCTGGATTCTCAAAAGCTTGCACGGTGTGCATGATTAGTGTAAGACGAAATTTTGCCAATATGGCTGCCGAGCGATCCATGTACGTGCTCGTTTGATGTGCACAAGCGCTTTAGCACTAGTGCTGCACGTTCCCAGCCCCGTACGCAAATTACCCCATTTGCAGGTGAAAACCATGCAAGTGAGGTAAATATGCCATCCAGGAAGTAGGAATCAGGGTGTACAGGACTAGCGTAATATGCAGAAATGTACTCGGTTAGTAACCGAGTACTGTACTGCAAAATCCAAAACAGAGCTATGATAGCTCCAAATAAAGGCTGCATATCATTGAGGAAGCATGCCAATGGCCAAGTAGAAGGCCATTGGCATTGTAAACAATGCAAAATGTACAAAATACAACTTTTATGATATGTCTGCCGATCACGGCCGTTGAAGCATAAGGCAGTGGCGCACAAACGGGATCAGTGAGGAAATAAGAAAATAAACCTAAAAAAAGCAGTCTAACTAAAATCAGTATTCTGCCATGCAAATCAATGGCAGGCAAAAGACAACCTGGCCAGTGAATATTGGTTGCTAAGGGGGGAGGCACAGTGTGACACATGTAACTATGCATTAGCAGGCAATCCTATGCAAATGAGGAGAAGGATAGTGAATCCCGGTTTTCCCCAGCATGTGAGGCAGGTCCCAAAAGTGTAAGAGTATGAATAGCTGACTGCAAGACTAGGAGGTAGGTAACATCATGGGTGGGTGTGTCAGGCATACTGTCAGCAGATTGGACCCCTGTTGCTTGGGGCTACATCTACAGCAAAGCCAAGGGGTGTGTCTAAACCTGCCCAGCACGTATGACAAAGTGTAAGCGGGTGTGCACACCGTGCAACAGGACCTACAGGAAGATAGAGGAAGTGAACCTAGGAAATAGCAGCAGTCTGCATAGTGGAGTACACCAATTGCACGATGCACCCCCGGGCTGAAACAGAAGGGCAATGGGAAGGGAAAGCAGCAGTAAGAAGTTAATCAAGGGGTACTAGGTTCGCTGCCAGGTGAAATGTATTGGAACCAGCCAATTACACAGGCAGCAGACCAGCCTAGCCCAGAATGCCACTATAAACTATGCAAAAACCTACCCCTCCGGTTTTTCCCACACCCTACACCACCAATGTAAACAAGTGGGGAACGTTTGACACTCACAACAGCAAAATGTTAGGGGCTGCAATAGCTATCATACAATTTGTGGAAGAGGCAGAGGGTGGTGAGGATGGGAATACTGCTGACCAAAACAAATACATACCAGCAGTGAGACTCACAGGAGACAACCAACTTGAAACAAATCACACACCGAATTGACCTAGGTTTCGTCTTTATTAGACTTCTTCAGAATACAAATGATAAAAACCACACTCCTTTTTACTGCTGACCAACCCACAGTGAGGAGACGGAGAAGGGTGTACAGACCCAGGGTAACCTACCAAGGGCTACATGAGCTGGAGATAGTGGAACGCTATAGGTTGGACAGGGACCTCCTACAACAAATTGTTGAGCTGTGCCGGTCACACCTGACACACAGAACTAACAGAGGGGAACCCAACCCAGTGGAAACGAAGTTATGTATAGGCCTAAGAATACTAGCTACAGGTACCTTCCAAAGGCCAACTGGGGATATGAAGGGGATTTCACAGGCATCAGCATCCAGGGCACTACATCAGTTCCTGAATGCCAAGGCAGCACATGTCGTTGAGCATGAATAATTCCCCCTCACCCATTGGCCAGCAATATGTGTCTCTTCCACCAAATAGCAGAATACCCTGAGGTAGTAGATGCAATAGACTGCATGCACATATGCATCATAGCACCACCCAGTGAGCAGGGTAGGGTCTACAACAACATCAAGGGCTTCCCCTCCATCAACTGCCAGGTCATGTGTGATGTCCAGGGCATAATACTGAACATGTGTGCTGGCTGCCCTGGAAGTTATCACGATTCCCACATCTGGCATCTGATGCAGCTGTACCAGAAATTTGCCAATGGGGACATCCCATATGGTCACCTAGTAGGGGATGCTGGATACACACTGGAGCCGTGGCTGATGACACCCATCAGAAATGCACACACACCCGGACAAGAACTCCATAATGATGCACAAGCGCAAACAAGAATCATAATGGAGCATGTGTTTGGGAGGTTCAAGTCACAGTTCTGGTGCCTGGACTCATCCAGTGGAGCCTTGCAGTACTCACCAACTACATGTACCCAAATAGTCCTTGTATGTGCCATGCTGCACAGTATGATCCTGCAGAAACAGCTGCAGCAGGAGCAGCATGGGGCAGGGCCACATAGCCCCCCACCAATGCAAAGGCCTGCACAGGCACAGAGTGATTTGGAGGAGGAACAGCCTGAGCCTGCCCCAGTAGGCAGAAGGAGGCATACCCAGTATGCCCTGGCCCTGGCAGAGAGGCAACACATAGCACATACTCTGACATGGGAGAGACCCAGGGAATAGCACCTCTCTCTGACTCTCACATACAGTAAAAAGGATGCCAAACATTACACTACCTGTGCCTAACCATGAGTAGGCAGTGTACTATGTGCATCCAACATAGGCAGCCCTGCAGCACCACCCTCAATACTGGGACACCCACAAGATAAGGGACTCACACATGCCAGTCAGGAGGGGGGGGTCATATACCCAACAACAGTCACAGCCAGCAGGATAGGTGTAGACAAACACAAACAAATGCCGTACTATGGCCTCTGAATGAGGGGTATGGGTAACCCCCACACAGGCTTACACAGACAGACTGCAGCAGGCCAGGTAGTGAGATGTCAGTTGTGACAGCTAGGAAGTCAGAAACTAATGTGTATGCAATCAAAAGATAAGAACAGTAGTACACTGGTATGGCTTAGCCAGCATGATAGGTAAGACTACTGACTAAAATGGACTACAGGACATACCAGTACAGGCCTAGCAAATGTGTACAACTGTCAGGTGTGCCCCCCCCCCACCCTACATAGAAATATAGTAACAGTCAGGTGTGCCCCCCAATCCTGTGTAGAAACATAGAAATATTCAGGTGTCCCCCCCGCTATGAAGACATGTTGCAACAGTCAATGCCAAATGATCAGAGGATACCCTGCAGACACAGCATGCTACCTGACGGTGTACAGCACAAAGGTCAGCTGTGCAGTACAAACAACCAGACATGATCCACACATGCAAAACAGCTGGCCTTACTGGGAATGCTCACACACTTAGAGAAATGAAGATAATTTCAGTCATCAACATACTGAAAGGTCATACTGGGCATGTTCACACACTTAAACACATGAAGGCCATGTATGCAAACACCGGTGGACCATACACATCCAGCGATTGCAATTGTTAGTGCAGACATGTCAGTATGCACCACTCATGCCTTGCACACACAGTGGATAGGAATACAGACATATATGTAAGGACAACATACCATAATAAGCCAAAGGTAGATGGATATATATGTGTGTGGAAGAGGGTGATTGTGACAAGGAGCCATCCACACCTGTCCTACCCAGCACACAGCCAAAGGGCCCCAAACACATCAGGTGCAGATGTCACACACTGCAGTTACTAGCGACCAGTACATGTCAGCACCACAGACTATGTGGTCCACGTGCCAGCTGTGCAACATGGCTGTACAAGGACGTAGTCAGTTAGTTGCCCTATAAATGTACCTGTGACATATGACCCTGTGTCTGGCCGCTTGTGGCGTGTCACCTCTACTTGAATGGTTTATGGGCCATGCTCACACCGGCCACCCCA
This sequence comes from Protopterus annectens, assembly GCF_019279795.1. Taxonomy (NCBI): domain Eukaryota; kingdom Metazoa; phylum Chordata; order Ceratodontiformes; family Protopteridae; genus Protopterus; species Protopterus annectens. The sequence goes on along the minus strand of NC_056751.1, from coordinate 618,149,202 downwards.
TAGCATTATACTGACAAGCCTGCTGAGGTTATCCAATGTGAAATACACCTTTTGGAGAGTTGTAGGCCAGTAATCTCCACGGCACGTCCCATAACTGCGTACTGCTGTAGTGTGATAAACTAGTTAGGTAGAAGTTCTAACCCCAGACATGGCAACAGTGTGGTTGAGGGTGTCTCACTGTTCATGTATGTGTCTGTCTCTCACTGACTGTGTAGAGAACAATGCCTTTTAGGCTATTCACACCCCTTACTATTCACATACCCACCTTTGGCAAGGCTGCTGATGTCACCCACCTATAAATACTCCACTGGGAAAGCTGTAGCCCAGTAATCTCTGTAGCACATGCTGTAATTGCATACTGCTGTAGTGTAATAATGTAATTAGATAGGAGGTCAAACCCCAGATGTGACAACAGTGCATGTGTGTGTGTGTGTGTGTGTGTGTGTGTGTGTGTGTGTGTGTGTGTGTGTGTGTGTGTGTGCATGTGTGTGTCTGTCACTGACTGTGTAGAGGGCTATGCTTTTTAGGCCACTCACATCCCTGAAAATTCACATACCCGCCTTTGACAAGGTTGCATTTGTCACGCAACTTGAGATACACCTCTGGGATGATTGCAGTCCAATAATCTATATTGCATGTCCCATAACATCATATGGCCATAGTGTGATTAAGGAGTTAGTTGGGAGTTCTAAACCCCGACCTGCCAACTGTGTGTGTATGCGTGCATTTCTGACTGTGTAGAAACCAATGCTTTTAAGGTACTCATATCCCTTACATTTCACATGCCCAACTTTGGCAAGGCTGCTGATGTCACCCACCTAGAAGTACACCCCTGGCAAGGCTGTAGCCCAGTAAGCTCTGTAGCGCATCCCATAACTGCGTACCGCTGTAGTGTGATAAACTAGTTAGGTAGGAGTTCCAACCCCAAACCTGGCAACTGTGTGTGTGAGTGTGTGTCTGTGTTTGTGTGCATGTCTGACTGTATAGAGAGCAATGCATTTTAGGCCACTCACTCCCCTTACACTTCAAATACCCACCTTTTGCAAGGCTGCTGATGTCACGCACCTTGAAATACACCTCTGGGACTATAGTAGCCCAGTAATCTCCATAGCACGGCCCATAACATTGTATGGCCACAGTGTGATTAAGGAGTTAGTTGGGAGTTCTAACTCCAGACCTGCAAACTGTGTATGCGTGCATGTCTGACTGTGTAGAGAGCAATGCTTTTAGGGTACTCACACCCCTTACATTTCACATACCCAACTTTGGCAAGGCTGCTGATATCACCCACCTAGAAATACACCTCTGCGAAGGTTGTAGACCCGTAATCACTGTCACACGTCCTGTAACTGCATTCTGCTGTGTTGTGAATTATAACCGTGGTAGGGTTCCATCCCCGCACATGCCAGTTCTGGGTGTATTGTATGTGTCACTGTCTGTGTAGGGACCAATGCATTTTAGGCTAGTCTCTCCCAGTCATTTCAAATAACCTACTTTGGCAACCCTGCTGATGTCAGTCATTGCAAAATACACTTTTGGGCAAGGACTACTCCAGTAATATCAGTGGCGCGTACTATAACTGCGTAGTGCTGTAGTGTAATACACTAGCTAGGTAGAGGTTCTACTCCCAAACATGACAGGTGTGCATCTGCATGTGCGTGTGAGTGTGTGTTTATAACCCCAATCCTGTGTACAGGTGGTTGTGACTGTGTGGCCAATGTGGAGTGGGTTTTGTATATTTCTTATATGGTGGCCATGCTATATATCACAATGTCCACAGTACAGGGATAACATATGTGAAATGGTGAGAGGCCGGTGTGCAGAGCCATACCCAGACATGTGACATCAAGGCCAGGCAATCACAGTTAGCAACCCCAGTATTACCCAGAGCACACTCTCAAACCATGTGTCATACGCACACACATGCCTAGGTAACAGCCAATATGTGGGTAGTACACTGCATATTGGCCATTGATAGTAACTATGGAGTGTCAAAAGTGGGCCACAGAGGGCATGTCACCCTGTCCATCTGTCCAATATGCACATATGTGCAGACAGTGCACCTTCCCCATGTTCCCCAATGGACACCTGCACCACCTGTGGTGCTATCACGTGACCCACAACGGACATACCATGCCTGATAACATGTCCGTATGGACAGATGCCACTGACATCAAGGAAAGCTGATAGCATGCACTCCATGTAAGTGCAGGGTAAAGCTGCTGGCCATTACCAGCTCCCGCCACAGGTGGGCAGGACTGGCACATCTGATAATCTCTGTTCACAACATGGGCTGGACACCTCAGGTACAGTTTCACATGTCACTGTACATGCATGTGGGAGGTGTGCACATCCCAGATGCCCTCCATGTCGTGGATGAAGGAACATAGACATGACAAGCGATGCACAGCATTGGCCACACACAATAGTCACCCAGGTGACTGGATAGGGGATACAATACCCGCCTCTGTGGCCAAATGCAGACACTACATCCCTGAACCACAATGCAGACCATCGTCATGTGGCCTGATGCCAAGGTACACCCATCACCTAGCCTTGGACAGCCGTCTGGCGCAGTCAAACACCACACACCTGTGCAGACATGCACCCATGCATGTCAGTACTGGCACCCTGTGTGTTTGTTGCATGCTGCAGATATTCACATCCACACTCCCTACAACCCCCATGGGCATACTACAGCATGCTGTCTGATGTCAGACACCTTCCCATACCCTTCACCCATACAGCCCCCGTATGACCTGTGTGGGGTATGAGATACCTGCACAGTGATGGGATGTGGCAATCCCACAACTGATGAGTTGTACACCTGGCCCTGCCATGTGTGTCAATGTGTGTGTGTCCTTGTGAGAGTGTGGCTGTGTTGACGCTGGCACCTGTTCATGCCGACAGGCATGTGTATGTCACCTACCATACAGCTACTGTATCCCTGTTCCAGATGTCACTCACCATCACATATATTTTCTGAGCACTCCACAACAGGTAACCCATGTGGCACATCCAATAATTGTGTCAAACTGTGCTGCACTACATAGTTGTCAGGGGTTTGATACCCTGTGCTGCTAGGTGTGTGACACAAACATGCTACACTTTTACCCTCCCACCCCTCCCTGACATATATTTGCCTCTGTCTGCATCCCCCACCCCCTCTCAGGTGGACGGGAAGACCTACACCTGCTTTGCTTAGGCAGCAGCATATGTAATGTAAGTAATGCTCATGATCAGCTGATGGCCTCTGCACGAATCACAGCCCCATCCTAGCTAATTGCACGTGAAACAGCTGTGGTATCATTCCCATAGCCAGTTGTATGGAAACACACTCCAATACCAAGGAATATCATTTTGGTGTTGGCCCTTTTCACCCACTGTGAGCAGGAACTAGATCTGTCGTGTGGCAAATAGCATCTCAGATGGGTTGCGGTGTAACTCTAACAATATACACTGTGGAAACAGTGCAACAAACATAAGGTTGATGTGCCTGACCTGACTAGAGACTCTAAGTGCCACTATACTGCATTTGGAGTAATGTTGCTTTAACAGTGTTTGTGTGGATATGGCTGTTGTACATGTCTCAATACCTGCCATGTCAGTTCCATGTTTATGGGGAATCCCCATCTGCAGGGTTATCTGCAGCCTGGACAGTGTTGTGTCCATGGTTGCATGTGTCACCCATGGAGCATATAGCTATCGACTGCTGAAGGTAATGTGAGGATTGCAGTCAGTAGACGGAGAAAGTTGTGGTAGTCACAGGTGTCATATCCCTCAAAGGACATATGTTGCAACAACCCTGTAACAACATTAAATGTATGTGGTTATCACAGCAACATGTCAATATTGGCCCTGTGTATGTGCTTCCAACCACACCTCTGTCAACCTTTGTACATATGTCGTGCATGAAGTGGTGCGTATGTGCTGTACTCCATAATTTGTGGTATCATATCTCAGAACAAGCCACTGATATAGCTGACTGCTACACATGTTAGGTACAGTAGGAGTTACATTGCATGACATTACCTGCACATTCTGTGGATGTTTATACAGTACTGACATCTGTGTACCTATGGTGAATGTCAACAGTGTGTGTAGTGCTGATATTTACCTTAGCCTGTGTACAGACTGGGGTAGATGACCTTGTTCTAGTTTCCCTACTATCAGATGTTACATGCTGCCTCACTGTATGGTACTGTAGTGGTGTACGTGTCTGTAGGGCCATAAACATACATGTACCCTACCACAGACAGCCACCAGACTAAACTGTGTAGCAAGCCAGTATATGTAGGGTCAGTCTGTGTGTGGCACATATGAGGATGGTGTAAAACACATAGCCCATATACTGTAATACCATGCTAGCTAACCATATGTGGCTGTGGCTGTGTTCACATTGGTTGTGAATATGCACTGTTACACGGGTGTAGCTTACCCTGTGCTGTGACATGCCTGTTGAGCCTGCTTTATATGCAGGTACATGTGCAGTCCCCTTTAGGAGATGTAGGCCAGTGTTGAGCCAGTCTGCCTGCAGCCTGCATAGTGCATTATGACATGCCTAACAGCTGAGTGTACCTACCCAGTGGGATGTCATGTGCAGATACTAGCCAGATGTCCCACTGCCGGTCCTCACCTAACAGTCATATAAGTCAGACAGGGCAGTGGGATGCAGTGCAGATGTATGTCAATACCTATTATGTAGTATGTAGTCATGGCACCCCTGTACTAGCAGTCATACCATTACAGGCCAGGCAGGGGTGTGTGAATGTATGACCTATGGTGGACATCATATACCGGTCGTTATGTGTTATACCCATCTACATGGCCGTCCACATCCATATTGTCAGGCATGGTACACATGTGTAGCACTAAGGGCTTATGTGTATAACTCTGGACTGTACAGGCTGTGTCAGACCCTCCACATATATTGGCCAATATCTCTGCTGCAGTCTACAGCGCCATTACATGCTAGCAGCGGTACTGCACAATGATGTCCTTTGGATGTCTTTCAGTAACCAATGGCACGCATGTTATAAGCAGATGTGACCTCCCTCACACACCATGTCTGTGAAGACAATCTCAATGACAGTAGCAATAGTCTACTAGCATGCCTGCTATACATACCTAACATCCCCTGCAACTAGGAAATTGTGAACATACTGGCCGGGGTTGGCCTACACTTCATGTCCAGGACATATGGTGGGAACATATGTACATATACCTACCCAGATAGCCAGATATACATGATTACACATGTGTACTACACCCAATTAACACTGTCATGGCAACAACCTACTATAGATTCCCACATCATGTGTGCGTGGTCCCATTACATCTCCTGTGTGATGGGCATCCATCCTGTGTGTGGGCAGCAGTGTTACCTACAGCATGTAGCAATACCCCTTACAGGAGAACCAGCACACTCAGGGCAGCCATATATTTGTAGAAGGATCAAGAACTACAGACAGACTGCGAGTATAGTTATGTTATGCTTTGTACAGTACTGGTGTTTCAGGGTGTGGGTGTACATACTAGTTTGCCATGGCATGCAGTCTGTCTGCATAGCACACAACTGTGGGCGTATTCTCATGCCAGCCAGAGCTGTGCCTATCATGTCTTGTCTGTCCACCACACAGGTCTTGTGTCAGGTATTGCACTGGCAGTGTGTGTGTTGCATTTTACCGGTACATGGCTACATCCATGGCCGTCTCTACCATCAATTCCCTGACTAAGGGTATGTTACAGACTAAGAAGAGTAGTTCCAGAACCGCAAAGTGAAGACAATAGTTCGTAAAAAAGGTAAGTCCTTTATTAGTTGCCAAGTGGTAAAAATCCAAAGACAGTTGGTACAAAGCAGCAAAATCAGACCAAATGGTAAAAATCCAAAGTCAGTAGGTACAAAACAGCAAAATCAGACAAGCGCTTTCGCTTGGAAAATGCCAAGCTTTTTCAAGTCAAAAAGAGTTGCCTGCAGTGAGGCAACTGTTTAAATGAGGATGTTAATTAGTCACATGTTTGGTTAGAGCTGAGTTGCATTAAGAAACAATTGAGACTGTTTTGAGCAAATGAACAGCCAAATAATAAAATGAAACATTAAAATGTGCATAGGTTAAATTGACATTGCATTGTTTATACATGACTGGTAAACCAAGTGGGTGTTATGATGAAATTAAAAACTTTGCTTGTCCAAAAGGTTTGGATAGAAATACAAATACAAATACAAGTGGAAGTTTAAAAAAAGCTGTGTGTGATCCAAGTGAGTTTGAAGTCAGCAGTCCTGTGTAATATGAGAATCAATGTAGTGCTGTTATGTTAGCCTTAAAAATAGATGTTGTGATGCATATGAATTTGCACTACTTGGTGACTTGGGGCAAGTGTGTTCAATGGGCAAAGAAACAGTATTGAAAAATAGTGAAAATAGGATGAGACATGCTATAATCTAGCCCTTCTGAGCTTCAGAACTGAGCCTATACTAAGTGTGCCATTTAACCCCGGGGGCCTGCCTGCATCTAGCTTGAGTTGCCAGACAAGCTCCCTGTGTTCCAAGGTCGATTCCCAGTCCCCTCCTCTAATGTTAGGGTTCACTTGTTCAAGGATCATGAAAGACAACTTGTAATTGGGACATGTGAGTGAGTGTTTGAAAAAGCGTTGCTTTCCTTTTCTTTTCAATGTCGTAAGTGTGTTCGTATAGCCTTTTCCTGAATTCCTCTCTGTTTTGCACATAAAAGGCACCACAGGTGGTGCAGAGCCCGATATAAACAACCCCTTTTGTTCCACATGAAAAGTGACAGGGGGATCTGATACAGGTGTGTCTGGATGCAAGGTAGATGTGGGATTTGTTTGCAATGAGAGGACATTGCTTGCAGGCACCACATTTGAAGGTGCCCTTGTTGTTGTGAAAGTTGTGAGTAGTTGCAATGGGTTTTCTCTCGAAGATGTCTTTGAGGTTTTGCCCCCTCTTCCTCACAAAATTAGGTTTGTCCGGAATGATACTCCTGAAGTCGTCATTGCCAGCCAGTACAAACCAGTATTTGGATACAATAGTTTCAATTTGTTCAGAATTGTTGGAGAAAGTGTAAATGAAATTGCCGTCCATTTCTTTGCTCTGTTGTAACATGAGGTTGGGGATCTGCACTTGCGTCGTCAAGCAGTGGGGGGTATAAGGAGTCCCTTTTGGCAAAGATTTCATCTTTTAGTGAGTTGAGCAAGTTCTCAGGATAGCCTCTTTGGGTGAACATGTCATGTAGATTGTGAGTCTCTTCTAGAAAATCGGAGAGTTTACTGCACATTCTGGATGCTCTTATAAGTTGGCCCTTGACTATGCCCTTCTTTTGATTAAAAGGGTGTTGACTCTCATAGTGTAATAGACAGTTCGAAAAGTGGGTTTCCTGTAAACCTTGGAGTGTAGTTCCAAGGATTGGGCATCCCTATAAATGGTAGCGTCAAGATAGTGCAGATGTTCATGACTGATGTTGTGTGTGAAAGTCAGAAACTCTGTGGTACTGTTGATGTATTCCAAAAAACTCGACAGTTGGAGTTCAGTACCTTTCCAAATGAGGCAGATGTCGCCAAGGTACCTGCAATAGAAGGTGACAAACTGTGCCCAAGTAGTGCCAAAATGTAGTCCTGTTCCCATCTGTGCAAAACCACATTGGCATAGTTGGTGGCACAGGAGGCCCCATTGCTACTCCTTTTCCTGTTTGAAAAGTTCCCCATTAAAACAAATGTAGTTGTTGTTTAAGACTGTGCTCATCATGTCAATAATTAGATTGATGAAGTTGTTACCCAAATTCGTTTCTTTGGTGAAAAGGTCACTAAACCAGTCTAGTCCTGTAGAGTGGGGAATACTGGAAAAAGGTCTTTGATGTCAATGGTGACCAGAAAGGAGGAGGGGGCAGTTGGACACAGGAAAAGTTTCAGAAATTCCCATGAATCTTTGCACACGTATGTGAGGGCATGGGTATGTTGTTTTGTGATGTGGTCAATGAACTTGGCAATAGGCTCAGTCACACCCCGCACCGAGACAATGGGTCTGAAGGTCAACGGACTGGTGCCCTTGTGGGTCTTTGGGATTCCGAAGATAACTGGTACAATTGGTTTGTTGACAAGTAGAAAATTGTAGAGTTTTTCATTAATGGATCCCTGTAGCAAACTGTCATACAAAGAGGATTTAATTTTTGCAAGTGCGATGTTGTATTCATTTCGGGACGTGAGGCAGTATTGGGTGTCATCATGCAGTATATGGTGCATGCTGGCCTCATAAGCAGACTCGTACATGAGAACCACATCACCACCTTTATCAGGTTTCATGATTCTAATATGCTCTTCAAACAACTTGTTAATGTATTCAAAGTCTTCGGTGTTCAGGTTGGTTGAGTGTGGTCTGGGGGTTGTCGCATGTTACGCAAGTCCTGTTCAATTAATTCCTCGTATAGCTTAAGAAGTGGGTGGGTGGGGGGATTGAAGGTACTCTTCCTACACAGTCCTGTGGGTTGCCAAGTTTGTCCTTTGAAAAAGTGTTTGAGGTTGAGTCCTCTGGTGAATAACTTGAGATCAACTAGTAACTGAGCCAAATTTGCTCTGTTAGTGGGGACGAAATGGAGTCCTTTGGTAAAGAGATTAAAGGCTGTGTCATTAACCACCATGTCTGTGTAATTAAAAATAGTAAAATCATTCTTGGTATAAATAGTGCAATTAGCATGCTTGGTTATAGTGGTATTGGAGCAAGGCAGGATAGAGTGGTCTGCAGGTTCAGTACAGGGGGAGGTGTCTTTAGGGGATTTGCCACATCTTGGGTGTGGGTGCCTAGAGTTATTTGTTGGTCCACCTCCATCCAGTCCTCTGTGGTTTTGTCCCCAGGCCCCGGACCTCCCGGGTGCATGGGAAAATCCTGCTCACGTTGTCTCTTGTCTTTTTCAGCCAAACGCTCACTTCTCCGTGGGACGTGGTGTGTGTCTGGCTGAAAACTTCATCCCCGCCATTACCAGGAATGCTAGTTGATCTAATGGTTTTGGAAAATTTATTGTGACAGGGGTAAGCTATATCATTCCTATATTCATCTAAGTCTCTATCGAGCTTTCTAATTTTCCGATTCATGACCTTATTACAAAAGAATCTACATCATCGAACACCTTGTCATATTCATGTTTGACCATGGAGAAATGATTGTCAGAAATAACCAATTGGTGCAAAGCATTCAACTCAGTGTTTAAAATATTGGCTTTACTCTCGTATTCTGAGATCATTAACTTCATTATTTCGATCCCTGCCTTATCAAATATGTCACACATCTGTCTATATTGTACAGTGCCATGCTTAACATAATTAGGAAATTTGAAAACCGTAGTCCTTTGGGATACGTTTAACATTGATACATTCAGATAAATAGTCTATTTCCATTTGGTTGCTTCTCAGGCTATACAGTTTGTTTTTAAAATCATCAAAGTCACCTTCAATAGAGGTGGAGTTAATTGAGCGAACAGTACCTTTCTGGAAAATAAAGGGTTTGTTAGCCCAGTCAGCAAAATTGAAATCCTTTGGTTTGTCCTTCCCTCGTTTGGTTCTAGTGAGGTTGGAGGACCTGGTACTGGGAGCGTTGTTGTGAGCGTCCGTATCAGCATTAGTTGTAATGTCCGGAAATGTTTTTTTGCTATGTAGATCTAGTGTGTACGTTTTGTTAGCAAGAGTACCAGCTGAGGGTGCAGAGTTGTTAGAAACATTGTCGGCGTTATACAGCATGCAGCAGCCCTTTCAGCTCAGCTAGCATGCTAAGAACCTCATTGAACTCCGTGCGTGAAACCGAAGTGAATTGTCAGCATCTTGAAGCAAGAGCGGTGTAGCCGCAGGATCGAACGTCTCCACAGCAGCGGTCATGGTACAAAGCACCGTTGAAGAAAAATAAGAGCAAAACTGATAACACCAAGAAGAGTAGTTCCAGAACCGCAAAGTGAAGACAATAGTTCGTAAAAAAGGTAAGTCCTTTATTAGTTGCCAAGTGGTAAAAATCCAAAGACAGTTGGTACAAAGCAGCAAAATCAGACCAAATGGTAAAAATCCAAAGTCAGTAGGTACAAAACAGCAAAATAAGACACGCGCTTTCGCTTGGAAAATGCCAAGCTTTTTCAAGTCAAAAACAGTTGCCTGCAGTGAGGCAACTGTTTAAATGAGGATGTTAATTAGTCACATGTTTGGTTAGAGCTGAGTTGCATTAAGAAACAATTGAGACTGTTTTGAGCAAATGAACAGCCAAATAATAAAATGAAACATTAAAATGTGCATAGGTTAAATTGACATTGCATTGTTTGTACATGACTATCCTGTAACACCAGCACCTTGCTTAGTGTATGGCAATAGTAGTCCACATATGTGCCTGTATTCTAGCCTCTGTCCATCACCTACATCCCAAGCTTTGCACATATGTCATGATGTTGGTGGTCGATCCATAGTGGGCTGGGAGTATAACACACTGCCAGTGCTGCCTTCAGTCCACTGCCATTGTAACCTCCACACATATGGTGGGGCTGGGGCCATATATGTGTGTGTGTGTCACCTACACAATACATGTGTGCCTTTATGCACTTCAGAGCACAGTGTATGTAACAGTGGTATATGGCCCTGTATTACTGAGTCTAGGGGCAAGCACCAGAAATTACCTAGGCTGTTACAAAATGTGGGGCTATCAGGGCTGAGCTGTCTTAGTATCTGGATGTACAGTACCATATACTTCACCAATATATACATTATTGACATGGATCTGGGTAATGCAGGACTACTGCCCCCTGCCATACAAACTGTTCTGTTTGTTGGTGTGCTCATGATGGTGTCAGTTATGCCATGTTATGTAGCAGTTACAACCCATGTGGTCATATGACGTCTATACCACCTACTGAGTTTGTACAGTGTGTAGCTAGAGGCTGCTGAACTACATGCCTGGATTACATACTGTTGATTGCTAGGTATCCTGTGGCCCAGTGTGCTTTCCTATTGTACAATGTGAATTTCTTGGCCTGGACAGCAACAGCTGTGAACCTTTCCAGACTACTGTATGACTGTAACTGGTCCACTGCAGCATCACTCTGTTGATATAGTTGTCAGTGTCTGAACAGCTATATGGCATGGCATGTATAACTGTAATAGTGCACGATTAAAGGTTTCCATGTCTGCAAACCCGTGGGTGTTGTTTTACCTATGACCTCTCTGTGGGTGTATGTTACAGGCAATGATTGTCATTTGTATGGGTGGAACATGCAGTGTCCAGTCGTTCAGGGGTCAACTGTAGGCATAGTGGCTGTTCCATATTGTGTGCACCTTCCACTTATGTATCTTACTATACATATAACTGTGTGTGCATGTGTAGTCACATGTATATGTGTGTGTGTGTATATATATATATATATATATCTATATATATATATATATATATATATATATATATATTGATATATATATAAATATGTATACCTGTAACTGCATATCTATGTCTGTGTATCTGTATCCTGGGAATGTTGATAGCTTCCACATAATACATTACCCATGGGAACCAGACTGTACTGCATAATATGTTACCAATACCAGCCTGACATCATACAGGTGGGATATAGTACAGGTAACATTGTGTGCCCATGTTGTCACAGGCCCTAATTATGGGATCTCCAACACTTGGTAGTGTATTGCAAGGCGGATGTGTTTGGCTGGGGGGATGCCTATTTGTACAACTCATATAGTGTTTGGTATCTCCCAACCCCATTAACATAACATGTAGCCTGTTACACTCCTCTCCTGAGCAGCTACATGTGCCTTGTAGTACCAGCACAACAGTGTTTTTCCAATGGGTCGGAAGGCATGGGAATCCCATAGAGGTCTGCCACATGTGTATGTGTGCATGTGTGCATATCTGTAGGGTACACCATTCCAAGTCCACATACTCCTATTACAATACACATTGCCACACAGTAGTACAGATATTGTTGTTGTCGCCCATAGGTGTGGCAATGCAATGCAACACCTCACTATGCCTGTGGCGTTTGCATCACATGCATATCCCTGTGGTACCACTGTTGTGATATACAATGGGATGTTTTGGCGTCATGGCCAATGTGTGATAGTGGGTATGTCAAAGCATCAAGATGGGCTTCAGTGTGTAAAATATCCAGAGGTGGATGTTGGTGCTGTGTAGACTGTCTTTACACCATGATGCACCTGGTATATGGCCCACATACCACTCTCTGGTGGCCAATGTCACCATCACCCATACAGGTAACATATAGCAGGATACAGCCCAGTTACACATGTGCTGTGTGCAGCCTACCTGTAACACATTGGACACATGGACCAGTTAGTTAGCAACGATACAACCAGGTCTCTGTGATGTGTATCTACTTGTTATGTGTCAGTCAATGTGTATATGATGGCATGACACACTGTGTATTCTCCATATACAAGCATTACATCCCTCATTACCATATTGTATGTGTCTGTGGATGGTCTGCATGTAACATGTGACCTGGTAAACACCTCACCCTACAGATTGCATCATGTGTGCAATGACAGCCATACAGTTCAGTAGCACTTTAGGGGTCTAGACACAGTGTCGCCAAATAAGGATGTGTGTGTATGTGGATGGGTTGACATAAGGCTGCAGATTATACCTGTACCAACAGGCCACCCGTCAATTTTGCATGGCCAATAACTATTATACATACCTGTGGCATGTGTGTAAATGTACACCAGATATGTCATGACCATGGTGTCACCACACTGATATCCCCTTGTAGAATATGACTGCAGACCATCCTCCTGCTGACACATGTACACTTACAGCATGTATGGATGACAGTATGGGGATAAAAATTGGTATTACCAACAGCTGAGATGCATCATAGCTGCATGACTACACTAACTGACATGTATGTAGTACACATTACCCCTGACTACATTCTACACTGCAGTACATTGCGGCACTCTATCACAGTCACCGTGTGCATCAGAACCATGTTAGCCTGTCCCTGCATCAATGTTATGGATGACAGGGATGTGTTACAGGTATCATCATATGCACAGGGTGTGTGAAAGTCATATTAGCTGCATGGCTACACAACCTGACATGTATGCAGTACACATTACCCCTGACTACATTCTACACTGCAGTACATTGTGGCACTCCATTACAGTCACCGTGTGCATCAGAACCATGTTAGCCTGTCCCTGCATCAATGTTATGGATGACAGGGATGTGTTACAGGTATCATCATATGCACAGGGTGTGTTGCTAGTATGACAGAGGTCAAGGGTGGTCCAAACATTAAGCTTAATTGATTGGGGCATGGTGATGTGTGTGTTGGTATGGGGTCACCCTAGGTGTGTAGGAATGCATGCGCACAGTTCCGCCATGTGGCTGCCCTATACGGGTGATTTTGGACAGCTGCAGACCATACTTGGCAGGGTGTGCAGTTCACTGCCTCCAGCCACAGACACACTGACTGTGCCTGCCAGGGGTTGCATGGGCACGTGCAGGTACAGACCTTGAGGTGCTACTCTCCCCTGATGATGACATATGTCTGCTGGAACCATGTCCCACCTGGGACTGGCCAGGTCCACGTACATGAGGCCTGCTGTGGTGTGGTGTGGACAGCAGCCCCAGTGGTGTGCTGGGGCTGGTACTGCCACTATGGGAGCAACTGGGCATCCTGGCACATCCACGTAGACCAGCAGCTGCTGGTGTCTCTGACCTACATCCACACAGCCATCACACCACTCCCTCCACACATTCTAGCACAGACATACCACGGTCGAGAAGGTCAACCATCTCACTCCAACATCTATCCATGACCTCAGTATATTCATGGAAGGCATCAGCGAGTTCATGGAGGTAGCTATTGACAGCTGCAAAAGCAGACCTCTTCAGCCTTAGACCCTGTCTGGTGTGCATTTCCATATGTGCTTGTGCCTCCATTATGGCCTGAAACATGCTCCTGTTGGTACCAGTTGTGGTGCCTCTGCCAGGGGCATGATGACTTGCTTTCCTCCCACGAGCACTATGGTACATCTGCCAATGTGGTGGCCTTCCAGACTTCTGGCTATGCTGACTGTGACCTGACAAAGTAGGCATGGACACCACACTTTGCTGGTCATTGCCACCAAGTGCCAACTGTCCCTCTGCTATGGCCACATGTGATGGGGTTTGTAGGGGCATTGTAACTGTGAGCGGGCTTGGGGTGGCTAGGAGGATGATGACACATGTTGGAGCAGTGTCGGCCTCTGACAACCCCACCTGTGCCTCACCTGTACCATCATCAACATCTTCGGTGTCTGTAGGGACACCTACCTCAGTTTGTGTGTAGGAGGGACCCTAACCCACCTCACCACCTGTGGGGGAAGCAAATGCACATGTTAAGACCTGTACAGCATTGCATAACAGTACACACACTCACACACACTCACACTGACAGCCACATTACTACCTTACTTTCCCTGGGTTAACAGACAGTCCCACAGTCAGTTACATATGTTCCCCATCCTGGATGGCACTTGCTAATATACATGCATTACTAGTGCCCATTAACATATCATTCCTCTCCATGCCTACACATGTGGTTACAACACCTGACCTGTTACTCCATCACCTCCCTGATTTGGGTGGAGTAGGTTGTACATGGCCTCACTATTGTCACCCTGTATTACCCTGTGTATGGGCAGTAATGGTGTACAAGGCCCCTATATGGTTGGGGCTGCTACATTTGCTACATATGTCACACACCAGAGCCTCATACTACAGTCTTGCTCAGTCCATGCCACAACTGCTGCACAAGTGACCCATCATACAGACAGCATTACTACCTGGATACACTCACTGATGTGCTGTGGTAATTCCCCCTTGCATTTGTAGTGCTGCATATGTGGGTAGCTGGTTACCTATCTGCTGCTGGCAATATGATGTGTATACCTGATATGTACTTCACCTCCCAATGCATGATCCATGCTACAGACCTTGTTATGTTATCAGCTGTGCTGTATTCACATACCTGACAGGTTGTCCTGGTGTCCCATGTCTCACTCCATGTATAGCACAATCCCAAGGGGAAGTACTGCCATGTGGTCAATCCCACTATCACCTGTGTATGCATGGACACACACACACACACACACACACACACACACACACACACACACACACACACACACACACACACACACACACACACACACACACACACTCACACACACACCCCACACTCCTACATGTGGATTTGGACAACATTTGTACACACAGTCCTCCCGTTACCCTTCTGCCAACATGCATTACATATGGTGCTCAACAGCATGCAGTGCAACTATAGTGACTTCATGCTAGCAGCAGTATACATGTGTGTGAGACATGAGCTGTGGTGGTAGGTGATGGCCCTTCTCCATGTTAACAATGCACCCATGAATAAGGGGTTACTGTGGGCCTGTTCCGCACCCTGCCTTGTACTGTGCACCATACCTCACAGGTGTAGAAACCATTGATGCATCTGTAGTACTGTGTCAGATATGTCAGCTCCAATGCTCACAGCCCCTATGTGTTATAGCAACTCATACCTGGGATGATATGTGAACAGCTATCAGTTGTGGATGCCTGATGTCTGCATTACAGATCACAACATCAACAGTGCATGTATGACCACTGACAACCAGCGGACCTTACCATGGCTGTGGGGGGTGCCCTACACATGTCCCAGACCTCTGCATGGTTGCAAGGTCTGCTCATGTGCACATCCCTTGGAGTGCACACACTGCTGTCATGAGTGCTGTGGGGTCAGGGTTACATCTGCAACGTTTACTAAACCTGATTGTGTGCAGCTGCAGTCATGGTGGTGTTGAGTCATATATGTCCCTACTGTAGGCCTTGTATCCTGCCACACTTCACATCCATGTGGACACATTGCACATTGACAGGATTTTAGTTATCTTGCATGTGTCTGTTGTACCCTTCCAATACCCCAGCATGGTCTCTACTGTGATGCAGTGCATTTCACAGCAGCAAAACATGAACATGTACAGCATGCAGTAGGGGTAGGTGTGTTAGACGTGTGCATGGGATATCCCATAGCTATTACATGCCCAGTTTATCATCATGCATAAACACAAACCATATTCACTGGCTATGGGCTGCTGCCATGGTGGTATCCTGGAGGGACCTACATAGGAGTATGAGAAAGTTGATGTCAGTGGCCACAGCTGTGGCATTCATAAAAGGTGAGTGCAGCATTACGTTACATCAACAGTAGAATTACACAATATTACAACTTATACACAACTGTTTATTAATACCACACAGCAGCAGACTATGTATATGACATCTCTGATTTGCATGATGTACATGTACAGATGCAGATGTATACACAAGAGTGGTTTACCGATGTGCCCTGGGGCCTTAGCTGCATGGTCCTCAGCTGGTGTGTTGTTGGCACGCACCTCCAAAATATGCCCTGCCAGGTGTTGTTGCTGCAGGCAGCCAGGTGCCACAAAGCTGCTAAGAGGCTCCTCCACACGGGTGAGTGGTGAATGCGTGGACCCCTCCCTGTGAGGTGGCCCCCCCTTACTGCAGCTACATGCCGATGTACATGGTGAAGCAGGTTGGTGCAATGATGACGGATCTGCTCATAGCTGCAGTTATGCAGTCCGACTAGCTCGTTCCACAGGGTGGTCCTCTCCTGCTGGTCATGGGCTATCCACCCAAACAGCAGTTCATAGTGCTGTACCAGGTGGTCGATAATAACCTCTGTCTCAGTGGCACTGTATGCGGGAAGACGACTATGTGACATGTTTCCTGGAAGACAAAGATGGAAACAGGTCTGAGCCACCCATACAGCAGGGTTACAATA
The DNA here is from genome assembly GCF_019279795.1 of Protopterus annectens. Taxonomy (NCBI): domain Eukaryota; kingdom Metazoa; phylum Chordata; order Ceratodontiformes; family Protopteridae; genus Protopterus; species Protopterus annectens. The sequence continues at coordinate 618,132,337 of NC_056751.1, read as the reverse complement.
GTTCTTAATACACATATTTGTTTCCCCCCACCATATCAGCTACAACAAACCATTCACAGACTGCAATTGTTATGTCAGATACTTACCTATCGGCACATATGTTGTATTGTACCAAGCTTTGCTATGTGTATGTGCCATGCTTTGCGCTATGTGTTTGTAGCCATGCTCCCTTTGGGGAGACTTATCTTTGCTGGCCTGTTACAGACTATTTCTCCTGCATGCCATTGTCAGTGCCACTATATATATGTGTGTATAAATATATATATCTATGTGCATATATGTGTAGATATATGTTTTACTTTGTTGATATACCTATGCCTATATGAGTGTCTGTGTATCTGTACACATACCCATCACATTCTGTATCATACAGATATGTGTAGAGCATGCAGACATCCGGTCTGCATTATGTAACTGTCTTTCATTCACAGCAGCAATGTTCTGCATTTCTGTAAAACAGACAGGTGCCACATGTGAACACAGACTAACATTAGGGTGGTATATATGGTGTGAGATTGTTGATATGCCTATTACACACCTATGGCATTTGTGGATGCTACATTACACATTAACATGACTGTCCTGCAAGTGGTGTACTCTGACATCCATGTGTCTATCATGACGGCAGTACTTCCACCACCAGCTATTATCCACACTAACATAACATACACAGATATTATGGCTGACATCTTTGTCATTCATTGCTAATCTGCACAGTTGGCGGGTATGTCCCACTGCTTACAGGGACAGACAGTATTGTCCAGAGCAGTTGTTCAGTGGGACATTATTACAGGGACAACTACAGATGGCACATATCAAACATTCAATATCATATATCCTATTAATCTATACCACATGTTGCATCTTTCGGCTTTTCCCGGTTAGGGGTCGCCACAGCGGAACTCCGTTCCGCTAATGATTGGCAGTAGATTTTTACATACCGAGTTGCCAGCCCTGATGTACAACCTTCAACAAAGGTACACCCATTCACGCATGTCTCTAAACAGAAGACGATTTAGCTGAGAATCAAACATGACAACATCTTACTGTGAGGAGACAACGCTACCGCAGCACCACCACCGCAGTACCACATACTACATTAAATTACATACAGTTATGTTTTACATACCATTTTTTGGATGGGTGTGATGCCTTCCCAGTTTTGGCTTGTAGGTTTTTTTCCCCACTGTGTGTGGGTTTCATTTTATCTTTTCTTTTTTTTTTCCCACGCTCTCTCTTGCTGTCTCTCTCTCCCTCTACAGTAGAGCAATTGAGTTGGTTTGAATGAATTGCAGCATGGCTTTTGTAGGTGATGCACATGATCAGGTGATGGGCTCTGCACCAATCAGTGTGCAAAAGTTGCTGACTCTGTGCAGCCTGCTGTGTAGTGATGCAGTTAACCATTTTCATGGCAACCCAGTACTATAAATTGCTGACTCCTGTAGGCATTGTCCCTTCGCCTTTCCAGTATGGAGGACATCCTTCCTGTATGTGGGCAGCAAAGTTACAGATGGCAGGTTGCAGTACATATTACAGCAGGGCTTGCAGACACAGGGCAACTACACAATCGTAAGAGGTTCCAGACCTACAGACAGAGTGAGTAGTGTAGTTATGTGCATTGTATATTGCTGGTTTTGCAGTGTTTGCATGTACATAGTAGTTTAGGATGAAATGCAGTTTGTCTGCATAGCTCTCGACAGTGGGCCTATCCACATGATGGCCAGTGTTTGCTTTCACCTGTGCACCACACAGGTCTTGCCTAGATATATCCCTGGCAATCTGCATGTTGCGTGGTATCAGTACATGGCTACATCCATTTGTGTTCCTGATGTGTTATTCCTGCATAAGGGTATGTTGCAACAAATCCTGTAACACCAGCAATTTGTAGGGTGAGTAACAGCAATATTACAAGTATGGCCCTATGTTCCTGCCTCTGTCCTCCACATATATGGCTGGCTTTGTGATGCTGTGATAGGGTTAGGGGTTGTTCGGTAATGGCCTATCATTATTTATTGCTAGCATTCCTGCTATCATCCCAGTCATATTGTGGACTCCCACGACATTTCTTGGTCAGGGCCCATACATGTGACAGATGCATAGACATTACTACAGGTAATAAATGTCCCCCTAGGCCTTGACTACAGGGTGTAACTGGCAGCTGCTGATCTAAATCTGTTACTGTTTATTGTTACCTATCTTGATGGCAAATCCTTTGTCTACAGTTGTACGAATTGATGGGCTTGGCCTGGAAGGCATAGTATGTTATATATTCGCACTATCTGCATCTACTATTTTGTGGGGGCCTTACATTCCTCACTGATTAAATAAGTCCAGATTTATGTGCTGTAAGTAATGGCATACATTATTGTAAAATACACCAATAAAGGTTGTCTGTGTATACATACCTGTGTGTCGTCTCACGTCCTTTGAATTGTGAGTTGGTCAATGTGTAATGCAGTTCTCCTGTTCAAGTATAAATGTCATGTAGTAGGTTATACATCAAAACAATGTTGATATACAGATTTCACATGGAAAATAGAATGTGCTGCAGTAGGGCTCGAACTGGGAATGCATGTGCATTAGGCGGATGCTTTGCCCACTACACTAATGCAGTTCTGCTTAATTTGCATATTTCTACCTTAATGTCATACTCATGCTCACTTTCCCCACCCCCCGAGCTCCACGTACACAGCATCCATCCATTGTCCAGTTGCTAGCCCTGCCATATCACACCTCCACACATTTCCCTCTCTGCACATCTTGATACTCCACCATTTTACCATCTCGATGCAAACTTCTGCAGGCTTTTCATCCATTTAGTTCACTTACATTCGTACCTTCCCTTGATCCTCCTCCGATACTGTTGGAAACATCTTTGTGACCCACAAAGTCTGGTTTGTCCTGCCAGGGACGGACCTGTTGTTGTGTCATGAGTAGACTTTGCTGGTCTACACTGTTTCTCCCACTGGTAGCATCCTGCCAGGGGTTTGAGAAGCAGCAGTTTGCTCACACACCAGACCAGCCTCATATCCCAGTTCCGCGGATGAAGCACGGTCACACAGCGTGCCCCGTTTTTCATTCCTCTCCTCAGTATTATACAAGACTACTGTTCTCAAAGTATGTATGTGTGGACAGGCACTGTTCATTGATACTCATAGACTGCTCGGAATACTGTGATTGAACAAGGTGCACATGTTTGCTGGTATTAATTTACATACTTACATGCATTTCCTATACTGTTGACTGACTGTGCTGGATGATATGTTTGTGATGACAGCAGCTGATTGTATATCTGGCATGCCTTCGTGGTAACTCTCTTGGACTATAATGTGCAGGGTGGGGGGTGGGAACCTGGGTGTGCTGATTATTTTGTTACTGGTCACATTGGGGGCTGTTGGCTACAGTGCACCTAAGACACTGCTGGGGAAGTGTAGGTGGGTATATGCTGGTGTGTGCGAGGCTCAGACTTGCTGACCTCCAGTTATGGCGTTTTACACTGGGTTGGCCTCCACATTGCTTAACCAGTGTGGGCATTGCTTACCACCGCCCAAACAGGCATACTCCCACTTGCTGCCGCATACCCCCGTGCTTCTTCATGAACATGTTGGTATTATACATGCTTAAGTCAGGTGTACATGTCAGGTATGACTGTTGAAGGTCAGTGTAAGGTGAAGTGGGATTCCAGCTTAGCAGTTCTAGATAGGTTACACTCAGGTATTCGGGTTAGGTTTAGTTATGCCATACCTGTGTTGTAGAGTAGATGTGAATAGTGAATGTGTAGGTGAGTAGGTGAAGGGGAGGACATTTTAACTGTATAGTAGGCCATTCAACTGATTGGTGGGGGAGCATTCATGCAGGTTTGCAGGGTATTGGGATATGTATGCGAGGCAGGACAGGAGGTGTCAGTAGTTGGTATAGGGGTATGGAGTGTTAGTTGGTGGCCTGGACTTCACCAGGTGGTGAGCAGGTGGTGATCCAAGTTTGCTTGAGTTTTCCCTTCATGTGTTATTTACATGTGTCGTCTGAGACAGCTGAGGTAATACTCCTGGGTTGGGGCTTCCAGATTCTGCCAATATAGTTGTGTGGAGGGTGTCACCTACTTGTGACTGTGAACATTACTATGAATTAAACAGGGGTCGATAAGTAAGGGGTGTTATTGGGCCACACAGACAGGCTGACCGTAGGGGACATGTCCAGGGATGTGTAGGAAGGGTGATGGGAAGGTCCACAGCTGGCCATTTCTTCTACAGTGACAGCTGTGTATATACCCTGCATTTGGGGGTAGGTTTGGACACTCACACCCCTGGGTGGGGGTGAGGACAGCAATAATACCTTGTGATGCCAATTAGTTTGGCTTACATGCCTACAGTGGGGTGTTGTGACTATGTGTTCTTTAGTGTCATTTAGTGGGTTTGTAACAACACATCTGGTTATACCATCCTTTGCCGTGTAAACAAGGCTTTGCTGCTGTGGGACTCGTACCGGGTGCGGCTGCTAGTTAGGCATCAGCTTTGCCCAATGCACACTATTGCTTACATCCCTGGGGCGGTCGACATAGAACCGCTCCAGCCAACACCTGCATGCCTAAGCCCATAATTTCATACCCGTAGTTCCCCACCCGCACCTCCTCTTCGGCACTCTTCCTTACTCCGGGTGCAGCTCGGGTCTGAACACACCAGTACACACTGCCCACGCCCCACTTATTGGAACCCATCACGTACGTTGTTTCACCCCATGGGTCATCAGGCTTCCCCAACCTTGTAGTCCGGGTACATGCATGCCCTGCTGTAGGTTATCTGTGTAATGGCTGGAAGGCTGAATAGCCATAAAATGATTGTCTTTGTTTCAAGATTAGACTTGGCGGGTCTCTCCCACTGGTAGTATCCTGCCTGTAGTCTGGGAAGCGGTGGTTTGTTTACTTTTATTGTGTGTTTGTATGTTTCACCTGTCTAGCTGGGGGTGGGTTTGATGCTATGTGTTACATGTTTGTTGACTGGGCCCCTCACCCCCATTGGCACGGTCTGTGAACATATGTAATTCTTTACAGCTGTATCATATCCTAGCTATATATCTGTGTATATTTACACACACACACACATATATATATATATATATATATATATATATATATATATATATATATATATATATATATCTGTATATGTATGCATACACACACACACACACATATATATATATATATATATATATATATATATATATATATATATATATATATATATATATATATATATATATATATACATATATATATATAATACATATATATTGCTCTCTCTCTCTCATATATATATATATAAAAAACGACAAGTGGATATATGGGGTGGCTGCATATGTATATATCTATATGTGGGTATTTATATATGTCTGTCTATGTATGCATACATTTGTACTACAGAGAGGGAGAGATATATCTCCATGTAATTATGGGTATATATACACACACATACCTCTACATATTTAGCTACATATCCTGTCATGTTGCCTGCTATTGTTGGGTACTGATTTGTGTTCATACCGGCCAACCTTGTGTGCTACGTATGCTTTGCGATACCTACAACTAAACCCGTCAGTGTACACAGAGTCACACATGAAATCTATTGTTAGTACCAGGTAATCATTCGTCCCATGTGGGACAGCCCGAACACTGGGTATACAACTTTCGTTTACACCCAAAGTTACTTGGTACCCATGGCTATGTGAATGGACTACGGTGTGTGCCAGATTTAGGACACTTGGGTCGAGACAACATAAGGGATGGGTCCAGAGGGAGGAGTGTGGAGGGGGGGGGTATAACTTTTGTTTGCTATCTGTTTTTTCTGACTGTTATGCTTTATTCTATACTTTTAGGGTTTTTTTGTTTGCTTTCATTGTCACCAATAGTACAAAGATGTTAAATGCTTGTTTTTTCACGTATTCTTAAAAAGAAATTCTGATGCTACTCAACTTTTATCAACAACTATCATATGCAGTAGTGACTGTACTGCCATTAGTAGAACATTGCCTACTGTTTCAATAAAAATATATTCAATTACTTAGCATTTTTAATTAAGTAGCACTCAATTGGTGTCACAGTGCAAACTTTCAAAGTGGACAAGCTTAATAATAGTGCTAAGCCTGCTTAACCTGGAAACTACATGTGGTTTACCTGCAAAATAAAAGATGGTTTTCATAGTCCCAAGCTTTGCAATTACAAAGCAGTTATATGAAAAGACTGTGGCTACACTTAAATGCCAATATACTGAACACAATTTATCTGCAATGACTATGGCAATTCAGAATCCCATGTAAAGAAATGGCCACTTTGTAGAATTGCTTAAAATGGGGAAATTATATGGGAGTCATTCCATCAATGTGCAAAGTCTCTATTGACTTTGGATTTTTTCGGAAGTTGTGAATTAGGAAGGCAGTGTACAAGCCCACTTTAATTAATAGCAGGCAGTAGAGGCAAGGGGTGCTCAGCACAACTATTTGGAATGGATTTTAAAAAAGATTGCGGTATTTTATTTAATGTCTATAGAGGTGTCTTTATGTGGACAACTTGATTTGTTCTTTGAAAGGTGTGAAAGACAGGAAAGATTGTGGAGATAACATAAGGGAAACACAAAAGGAAGACATCAAGAGGGATATGTTTGAAGAGGTGGAGATGTGTGTTTTATGTTTTTGGTGGGAGATGATAGACTCCTTACTTTTCATTTTTTTATATGGGAGTGAAGCTTAGACTCCTTACTTTTCATTTTTTTATATGGGAGTGAAGCTTGGGAATGAAGTTGATTAGTGTGTGGAGAAGAAAGAATTAACAAAGGAGAGTTGAAGAGGAGTTGAAGCCAAGCCAACTGCAATCCAGAGTACCTCAAATATTTCCTCTACCTGATGGCTGTGCAGTGGAAGATCCTGATGTTGAGTGGGTAGAAGCCTCTGGTGGCTTTGTGGTCAGAGCAGACCAGGACAGCAAGTCTTGAACACACTGAAAATATCCTGCATGGGCCTACGTTACCTCTACATTGTTCATTCCATCTCATCCTCAACCAGGTCCCAAAGCTCACAGTGTTTGTTGCTTTCCAGTCTGTGCCATGTGAGGGTACCTGCAGGACCAAAGCCGCCACCCTGATCCTGTGAGGACAGATTAGCTCAGCTGAACTTAATTTGCATAAAAAATAATGTGGATGGACCTGAATTTCCAACAGTAGCTGTAAAGCCACCATTTTAAACTGTTCAGTGGGAAAACACAAACTTTTTAAAGTAAGCGAAAAACAACTTTACACTTATTAATCTTTGGCAAGCTGTGCAAATTTAATTTAATGGATAATTTGCTATCTAGAAAATCGTTTCTTACTGTGAAGTGAATGTTACATGTGGCTGATAGATGTGGGTGTCAATGACAAATGATAATGACAAGAGAAGTGAATCTGATGTGTCCTTCATTTGTTGTGCATACAGGTCAGTATAATGTGCTCAGAAAATGTAAAGTGAAAAAAAACAAATTTTAATCTGTGTTTGTCTGGTTATGGTAAATATTTGCTGATACTGAACATGATAACTGCTTGCAATCCTTATTTTATTTTATTTGTTGATACTACTGTACAGGTTATAAGTGGAAAAGTTTAATGGCACATTAAACAGTATTGAAGTCTGCTTTACATTATTAATATGAAAGTCATCTGCTGTCAGGATAATTCAGTGAAATCAGTACTCATTCCTTATGTTAATGATTGATTTGTTTTGAACATTGGCTTCAGGGTTCTTTTGTAAGCTGCTGCAAGCATGGTTTGGCAAGAGGCTTAGGTGTTAGGAATGCAAATGTTTAGCAATACTTTCACCTTGTAGAATATTTTTAGTGCATATGAGTAGGTTTAATTTCTGTAAATCAAGCTAAACTAGTTGTACATCTGTTTGTTATTTCAGGTAAATGAATGATGCAGCAGCAAGGATCCAGACAGAGGAAAGACAATTTCAGCACTGAGGAAAACATAGGACCCTCTAAACATATGGTGAATGTCTTTTTGGAAAGGAGGATCCAAAACAAGCTGAAAGAGCAAAGGTGTGGGACCAAGTGCTTATGGATATAAATGCTGTTGGGCAGAGGAACTGTTCATTGACCCAGTACAGTAAAAGGTCTAACAATAAGGTGGACATGCCAGAGCAAAGGCAAGGCAGAATGCTGTTGCCCACAGAAGCACTGCCGGGACCTCTTACACTTATCCCTTTAACATGCCAAGGGAAGATGACTATGACACCAAAGAGGATGGCATGGACATAATCAGAGGTAATACAGACACTGGCAATTACTCACCTCAGCAGTAACCATGGGCATTCATTAAGAAAGGTTAGTTCATCTACAAGGACAACTTCACATAGTGAAGACTACTGCAAAGGTTAACTGCTTGCATATAACACATGATAATTTGTCAACAGTTGAACCCTCCATTTCTGCCTATCATGAAAGTAGACCAAGTGTTCATGGTAAGTGTACTCCATGCCACATTATATGACATTCATTACTGTGTTCCAGGGTTTCAGTAATAATGTCATCAATTAATCCTTCACAGTGTCAGCATCAGAAATGAGCAGTTCCACTGTGCCAGCACAGCTGGATATCATCAGCAGACTGGCTGATGTTGATGATAGCATAGCATATTTATGAGATAGCCTGAGGGCAATAGCACACAGCAGCCAAGTGGCAGGATCACACACCACACAGCCGCTATATAACTTTGCAGGAAATAACACACGATAACAAAGTCAAGTAGATGATGACACTGCACTGTGAACTGTAAAGGAAGAAAGCCCATGAATCTCAACACCATTGTTTCCTCAAGCACAGTAACACCTTCAGGAGGATAACAAAATCTCAGCAAAAGCAGTGTTGACTGCAACACCAGTGCAAAAGTGCAAGCGCATGCCACAGCTACATCTAGAAACTTGGGCAGCATTGGCTTCCCCATCTGTAGCTATGCCAGGAGATTGTCCAGGCACCGTTCATTTCCACAGACAGGTAGCAATGGCTTGAACACTATTCGGCATGCATGAAGATTTCCAACATTACATAGAAATGGTAGAGAGTCGGGATGACACTTTTGTCATACTCATGTTCAATATTGCGGCACACACAGTAGCCATCTCTGCCTCCATGCATACACTAATCAGAAGCTACCAGACTCAATTAAGAAAAAACAGTGGGTGATTACAGGGTGATGTCTGGACATGGGCAGGGGGCAATGTACTTTACCCATCATGAGCTTCTCAGGAAAGTATATTAAAAACTGGCAGGAGAGGACATAACACAAAAGAAGTCAGGTAGGCCTTGTCAGTTTTCATCTATATGTTGCAGAACTTCCCATTCAAAGTCTCAGTTATGCAACAATATGCAATCACTCTGTAGCATCACCTGCAAATGTAAATTATGTCAGTGCAGCAAATCAGCATCAAGCTCACATACCAGCACTTCCACATGATCTCAGCTACCAGTCTTTCCTTAGAGGATGTTGTCTATGATGCATATGACCTCATTAAAACGGGGCTGGCAGTGCAGCTACTGAAAATATCACGTGACAACTCACCAGCATGCATATCAGTAAACTAATGTCACTGGTTAAAGTCAAAGAATATGTTAAAAAGAATGTGGGAAGGAAACAGTGGACACAATCTGCAGAATGCAATTTAAAGCAGTATTGAGAGACATTCAGCAGCATGTATTTGACTTGAGTAATGCTAATGATTACAACGAGCGAAAAAATAAAAAGGAGGAGTAATCTGCAGACGGCAATGAAGAACACTATTAAAGGGCTATTCAGCAGCATGAGTTTGAATTGAGTAATGGTATTGCTTATAATTACCAGAAAGATAACTTAAAAAAAATTAAAATAACAGGGGTGGGGAGTAGCACACTGAAATATTAAGGGCCAAACACAGTGAAAAAAAATGATTTAATGAGTAACACTAATCCTGCCCTCAACACTAGTAGTGTGCTAACATCACTATCAGCACAGATGATGTGTGCTATTACTTCTGATGACACAAGGGTAGGTGTCTATGACAGAATTAATTAATATGATGAGCAGTACCTGAACAGAGAATAAAACAATTTCTTATTTATCAGAAGAAAAGTACAGAAAGATTAGAATATACCAAAACAAATATTATGCAATTCCCTTTCCTGTGAAAGGTAGCACCTCATGCAAACTGCAAGGTGGAATACAGCAGCAGTACAAGGTTAGATACATTTAATTTATTCAAGCTACTCAGTCAAGTAGTGCAAAAGCAATTATGAAATAATGAACATTCCAGCAGAAGCAGTAACTGTATATCTCACTTCAGTCTCTAAACAAAGCAAATGCAGTAATACAGTACAAATTTACATACGTCTTACATGCTGCAAATTCCATTCACTGCACAGATCATAGTGATAAGTGAATCATGAGTCTGACTATATGGTAACAACAAACAACAACTATATTTAAACCTTGTGAATAGCTATACTTAAAAAATTATATAAAGGTAAGAGGGAATGTCTGATGCACAGTGACAGTAGGCCTTGCAACACACAGCATAGTCAACACATAACAGTGCATACATTAATTACATTCTATGTGTTTTCATAATAAAGGTAATGCTGACCTTAATGTCATGGTCCATAGCTCTAGACTAAATGCCACTTCCTTGCCTGCACAGCCGTATACTATACATGAGCTGCATGGAGTCCCTTACTGCTACTGGTGCTGCTGGCTGGCCATCAGCAATATCATCATACATGCAAGAACCTACAGTGGGAGCTGCAGTACTATTATGGGGCAGTTCAATAAATGACCAGCCATGATCATGTTGTGCAGAATGCAATGTGGTAAACATACTGCATGCAGTAGCAGGGTCATACTTAACGGCAACCCCAGACTCATCCAGGCAGTGGAGCTGGGCTTTCAGCAAGGCAAACACCCGCTCAATGGCAATCCATGTCTGGACAGGGTGGTGATGTACCTTTCTTTGCAGCTATCATAGGGTACTTATAGGAGTCATTAACCAAGACTTAAGTGAATAGCCTGCATCACCTAAAACACAAGAAAAGAAAAAGAGAGGGGGGCACAAAAGGGAAGGGTGGTTTAGTACCAAACAATACATTAACCAGTGTATAACTACTTATATAATTATTATAAAGCTGTCTACTTACAAACAAGGTGATCATGGGGCATGCAAGAAGAGGTGGGAAAATGAACTTGTGTGCTAGATATGGAAATCATGGCACTGCTAGGATGCTAGGCCAACACATTGATGATGCACCCCCATTGCATCACACTCTACCTGACAGGTGATGGACTGCTATCCCTTCCTATTTCATTTTGTGCACATTGTATGGTCTTGATTGGGTCTTAATGGCAACATGGTCCAATCTATTGCACCAAGCACCTCAAGAAAATGTGCTATCCTGTAGAAGGCATCTATGGTTCTCACTTGCTCCTGCCGTGATGCTGGCAGATGAATATACTGATGCACACATGCCAACAGTATGCCAAGAAACTGCAAAGAGTCTTTGTGGGATAAGCTTGAGATGTATCCAATGTGCCCCCAGTCAGTCTCTGGAAGGAGCCCATGGCAAGCAGAGGGCTATACATACCTTATTTTTTCCACAGGTATATGAAGACCACACATCCCCCAGTTCACATCTGTGGGCCATACAAGCTCACTAGGGGCTAGACTATAAAATTATTTATAAAATTATTTTCCAAAGATAATAAGGATAGAACAAGTACTGTTACTGAGGGGTAGGGTATTAGAAGACCACTGGAGAATGTTAATGAACTTTGTAGTACGGGGAAAGAGATGGGGATGAGAAAGCTGGAAGACTATGGCATGTTATCCAAAAGGCATTTACTAATGCTGTATTTTCTGTTCAATGCATTGGACCAGGTGTTGGTGAGGATAATTTTGGTTGGGGATACAGGCCATCAACTGAAACATATCAATGGAAGTAGGATTGGGGATAGTAGATCTGGGTAGTTCAACATGTAGGGATGAGTTTTGTACCCAGGGTTATTTTTGATAGCAAAAGAAATGTCAGTGCATAAGTTAAGGAAACTCATCGCACAGTGAGAAAGTAATATGAAAAAGAGCAGCATTAACATAGCTACTGAAGACTACATACTGTTACTGTAGGGTGCAGGATGGATGTTACTACATGTTCTGGAGATTTCATATATGATTTGGCATAAAGTGGGCCTAAAGTATTACTCCAAATTTGATTTGGATAGGAGAGAGGAATGTAGACAGTGAGGTTTCCTTCTCTGGAGAGGTGATAAATATTTGGGGTTTAGGGTATTTCCTACATTGCAGGTTATTTCAGATATTAATCAGGAAGTGTGAAGGATTAATATATATAGGATAGCTGTCTAAATTATTGGAGAGGTTGAAAAATCATGGGAAAGGATAGAAATTACTTGATTCTTGACACTACCATTGCTACTCCATTTGATAAGATGCAGCAGAAATTCAAAAAATATGTAATAGATTTGGGAAGAGGTAAGAGTGGGATGGATAGGGAAGGAAAGAATGAGACTGATCTGAGAAGGAGGATGGTTATGTCAATGTGTAGTCAATATGTAGTGACATCAAAGTTGGTGAAGACATTTAGAGAAGAGAGTTGAAAGAAGCTGAAGTAGAAGAGATGGAAACATGATGAGGGATTATGTGGGTTAGCTTTGGTTAACATAACAGGCAATGTTAAAAACAATATAGAAATACATTGGTGGTAAATTGGAGTTATGGGTGAGGATAAGAAATGGATTAAGGACATGTAGAAAAAAATCAGAATTTTCAGAAAAGTATTGGTGAATAGGAGACAAGGATTTTGAAGTATCAGTAAGATGTGATTAGAATGGGTAGAAGAAGGGAAGTGCAAACATTTGAACATCTTAGAAGGGAGTATAGTTTGGGAAAAGGGATTGGGTATTGCATATTAAGAAGGATGCCGGGGGGTGAGGAACAAAATGGGGGAGTGGACAGTGGATGGGGAGTTGTATGACAGATGAGGTAGAGGACAGCAGTAGTAAAATGGTATGATATATAAGGGCTTAGAGAGGAATGGGGGAAAGGAGAAGATGGAGAACTTGATGGTTGTGAGCAAGAAAAAGTGATAAATGAGAAGTGGATGAAGTGAGGGATTATGCATAGAAGGTAGGCAAACAAGTGAATGGGATAGGCCTGATCCAGGATATGAACCTAAGGTTGCTTCACAGAAGGTATAGAATACCCAAATATCTTAAAAATGAGCATTATCAGGTAGAAGTGAAGTGTTGGAGATCAGTGGATTAGAGACAGATAACTCACATATCTGATAGGATTGCAGATGGTGTTCATGACTGGTGAAAACAAAAGGAGAATTATGGAAAAATAGAAATGGAGGAGAAGGGGTCTATATCAGTTCATCGAAATGTCTGAAGTTCGAACACCATATATTCAAACTTCAAACCACGAACTGCACAAACATTGAAGTCTTAGAACAGCGATTGTTTTTCCCAGGGAAATAATCGCTGTTCCAAGAAACACACACACAACACAAACACACCAAAACAACATTAATCCACACACATGCACTCAAAATCCTACATCTAACCCTACACTAAACTGTACATACACTACTACCTATCTACTTACCTTAACCCAAACCCTAACCCTAAGGTCCTTCACTATCGCACACTCACCTGACCCATGCCCTAACCCTAACTCACCTATCCAAGCCTAACCCTAAAGTCTTTCAATATCACACACCCACCTCACCTGTGCCCTAACCCTAACTCACCTAACCGGTGCCCTAGCCCTAACATCCACACAATCGCATACTTACCTGAACCTGACCCGTAACTTCCCACCACAGTCCTGATACTCACGAAGCCACAGAAATGGCCCACCGAATTCTTTCCCTGGGAAAGAATTCAGTGTTCTACGGCTTCGCAATTACCAGTGTTTGAACTTTACAGTTCGAACATCTGGTATTCGATATTCAGCCATTTTGACAGACTGATATAGACCCAAGGAGAAGTAGATGATAGCTGGCTAATATATGTCTTCCGAGTAGGCAAGAAGGAAAGGCATGGAATAAAATATACACATGAAATTGCTTAAAAAGACTGGAATAATGTGGAGATAGAAAAAGGGAAAATATGGGATATAAAAATGGTAGATGTTAAGTGGTGATGGATAGTACAAGGGAAACAGAAAGGAAAGTTGATCAGAGAGTTAGGAAGACATTAGAAAATAGGCGAGATAGTGCAAGTGGAAAGAAGGAACAGACACGCAGGTGTCTGTGTCAAAGGAAAAATAAACTTCAAAAATGATCAATAAACGACAGGTTCAGGTTAAGGCACTTTAATCTTGCAGCAAGGAGACAAAAACGTGCTAATACAGAGTTTGTCTAACTAAAATCAGGAAGTAAGGTCATTTGTATACATTTTCTAACAAGACATTGCCTACCAAGCTGACGTAACAGATCACAAGTTTTAACATCATTACTTCATAGCAGCTGTTTGCCCATGATTTTCTGCTTGCACTATCAATTTTATGAAAAACTTCCTAAGAAAAACAATGTGGCCTTGGTGACCACCGGTTAGATACAGCTTCCCACTATGTTATGTTAAAATTCAAGGTACTATAGCTAATTTGAGCACAAAGCAAGTACAGATTCTTCAAGCAGTCTTTTGTTTCATGTATCTCTTCTTTTCCGCAGCTGTGCATGTTCTCATAACACGAACAGAGCTGATTGTTCATATTCAATCATATTATAGAAAACAGTATTGTTCTATTCATACCCTATTCATTCATTTTCCTGACCTAGCAGATAATCACCTGCTTCTCAGTACATTTCCAAAAGGCATGAACATGATTTTTTCTGTGCTAGCAAATACTAGGTCAGGGTGCATCTTGCAGTTTCAGAAAGCATACTGTAGTCTGAAAAATCATCTTAGAATTTCATACAGAATTAAGCTGTACATAAAATAGAATGAAATGTGTTAACTCTTTTAGCTTATAATAAGCACTAAACATATATTAATACATATTTTTATAACATTTCCCCCTGTTAATACTTTTTATTCTATTTTCAAAAGCATAAACAGTTTGCTTCTTCTCCTAACCTCTTCCATTTCAGATTTGCAGTTAAGAGAGTCATTCAGTTTAAACTTATGAAAGCATTTCAGTTTTCAACAACTCTTCAGTTTCAGTACTTTGATACAAAGTCTCAGAAACTGATATGTCTATAAAATCTTTGATTAACTTTTTCATGCAGGGAATACCACAACAAATGCATGCTCCTAATAGGAGTAATCCTACACAAATGGCAATCAGGATGTTCATTAGGATGGAACCCCACCCCCAAACAAATTCTGGAAAAAGTCCATCAGAGGGTTTGGGCCTGGTTTGGTCATGGCCGGCACTTGCTGGATCACCTCAAGATGGTCGTTTATCTCATGCTGGTTGTCAGAAATATACGAACAGCATTCTTCTTTGATTAAAGTGCACGTACCACCTCTCGCCACTAGGGTGAAGTCGAGAGCCATGTGGTTTTGAAGCACCACAGTTCACATAGCGTTTAGTTAATCAGTCATTAATTCAAGAGCAGACAAAGTTGCATTGCATATAACTTCGAGAAGTTTGGACAGTTTTCTCAGCTCCCAAATCGATTTCACTGCGCCATATGCAGGGGCTATGCCTGCCCATGATATAATAGTGTCACTCAAGTCCATGTGTGTCAGTTTATCTTTGTTTTTCACAGAATTATGGTTTCTCCATCCTGCTTCGATTCATCCCACTGGATTCTCAGGTCTCTTGATTGGATTTCCAGGTTTACTGCTGACCTCTATGACGTTTCGAATTTTACCTCGAGGCAAAGCTGCAGTGTGTCGTATGGCCGGAACCAGGTAACCCAAAAAAACAACTGCCGGACCAATTCTCAAGAAGCCATTTGTATGCCTTTTTCCCACAAACAAAATAACAATTCTCTACTTTAGTATTGATATATGCTTGCCCTGCATGAAACATTTTCTTATCAATGATAGAAAGTTGCTTCAAAAGAACAGGATTATGCTGTATTTCACTAACAGTTTTTTTGCATTTTCTCAAGATATGAGCCTTAGTTTGTATCACAAATAGTTTCTGCCTTATTAGCCTTGATATAACATTTATAAGAAACAGTCACATTGCAATTGCTCCAACCCACCTGAATAGTGTCATTTTTATAAAAACATACAATTCCTTTTTGTGCAACAGGTAGGTACAATGCTATTTTGTCTTGTGATTTTACAGGTGTAGTATCAAAAATCAAATTTTCCCAGGTCTCATTGACTTCTAGGGGGACAGCAGTCATTAATAATCCCCCGTATGCTGTTGGTATAGCTGTACAAATCCAGCAGTTCAAAACATTAAAAGTCTCAGCATACACACATTTAATTGCTTGGTAAGTGTTAAAGTTTGGGTGCCAGTCTATGAGTAATGCATCATGTTTGTTCAGTCCAACTCGTGTGGCTGAAAACAGAAAAGGCCACAGCAAAAAGATTATTGTTACCAGTATAGCTAACAGGATGATCATGCAATTTTTCTGAGGTTGTTCTGCATCCCTGTTTAGTCTATACCTGGTCATTTTGTTCTTGTTGTATAACAGTAGCAAGGTTTTTGTCCAGTTCAAAGTTCTTGACCAGTTTGCAGTGCGTCAAATGGATCCAGGACACACGTTCAGCTATCTTGACTGCAGTGGGTGTTGCCAGCAAAACTTGGTATGGTCCCTCCCACTTTGGAGAACTCCACTTTCTTTTCTTCATGACCTTCACCCAGATCCACGATCCTGGTTGTACTACTGCTTCTGATGGTCTGGTCTGTTCTTTATCTGAATCAGAATTTAATTGCAGAAGTTGTTTGTTATTCAGAAGTCTCCTCATATACTCTGCAAGTGAACTGTCAGCCTCCTGGTCTGCAGGCATGAAAGGTTTCCACTGAGGTATATAATATGCCCTCCCAAACAGTGTTTCAAAAGGAGTTAACCCGTTTACATTTGGAACAGTTCTCATGCTCAACAGTGCCAGAGGCAGACAGTGCACCCAGTTCTTCTGTGTCTCACTAATCAATTTCCTAAGCTTATTTTTCAGAATCCCATTATGCACAATGTTTTTTCAAGGAAATCCCGAAATAATGGCTTAATTGTTGTATGGTTTGATTTACAAAGTGTGTGCCATTGTCACTATAGATCTTTTCTGGTATGCCAAATCTAGGAATAATTTCTTTAACAAGGACTTTTGCAACAGTAGCTGCATCTGGATTTTTGGTCGGAAAAGCTTCCACCCATTTGGAAAACATATCTATAATGCCAAGACAGTACTTTTTATTTTCGCATTTGTTTAGTTCTATGAAATTCATACAGATTGTATGGAATGGGTACGGTGGTGTAGGGAAACTCCCTTGCTTAGGCTTCAGTGCTCCCTGTGCATGATGCCTGTTACAAACATGGCATGCTGCACAAAAAATTTTTGTGTAGTTTGTAAATCCATACGTTGTAAACACTGAATTCACTAACTGTACCATAACCCCTGTTGAGACATGGCACTGCCCATGGCTCAACAAAGCTGCATATCTAAACAAGTTAGACGGCAAAATCGGTTTTCTTTCTTTGGAGATGTACAGCCCTTTCTCAAGAATTGCTCCTCGTTTTATCCATTTTTGTTATTCTACATTTGTAGTAAGTGTCTGCATTGTTTTTAACATTTCTAAATCTAAAATCTCAGAAGGTTGTAATTCCTTACTCAAAAGAAATACTTCTGAAGCTGAAGCTGCCTGCTTTGCAGCTGTATCAGCTCTCGCATTACCTTTTGAAATCCTGTCCTGTTGCTTGGTATGAGCTACGCATTTACAAATAGCTACTTTCTGATGAAACTGAATAGATTCTAACAAATCTAAAATAAATTGCACATGATTAATCAATTTACCAGTAGATGTTATCATTCCTCTATTTTTCCACTGCTGTGCAAAAACATGTACAGTAGAAAAAGCGTACTGGCTGTCAGTAAAAATGTTCACACTTTTACCCTTTGCCAAGGTACATGCCCTTGTCAAAGCAATCAATTCTGCTGCTTGTGCAGCTAAGTTGTGTGGTAAAGACTTTGCTTCTAAAATCTCAGCATAAGAAACTACTGCATACCCTACCAGATTATGTCCTGTAGGACCCTTTTTGCACCAGCCATCCACATAGTATGTCACCTCGGCATCATCCAAGGGAACATCCATGAGATCTTTTCTAGGCAGTGTCTTTTGCTCAATCTCCTGCAGGCAGCAGTGTGGTTTGCCATCTGCAGGGGTTGGGAGCAAGGTTGACGGATTCAAAGTTGTGCATCATTCAATTGTCATATGAGGTTGGCTCAGCAGTATAGTCATACAGGAAAGATCCCTAGCAGGAGAAAGATATGCCACTTTTTCTTGCAGTAAAATAATCATGACTGCATGAGGCACTCTTAATGTGAGAGGGTGGAATAACACTACTGAGGCTGAAGCCTGTACTGCCATTGCAGCTGCGACTACTGCTTGTACACAGTGGGGCAAGGATCGCTCCACTGGGTCTAGCTGTGATGAATAGTAAGCTATGGGGCATTGTTTGTCCCCATGTTGCTGTGTTAACACTGATGTCATATAGCCTTGCTTACAATCTACAGTTTGGAAAAATCGTTTATGATAGTTTGGTAATCCTAAAACTAATGAGGATGCTATCAGTTGTTTTAAATGCAGAAAGCTGATTCTGCTTCTGGTGTCCATTGTAACGACTCTTGTGCTGCCATATGCTTCTTGTATATTAAGTTGATCAGTGGAGCAGACTCCAAGGCATAGCTTGGAATCCAACTCTGACAAAAATTAGTCGTACCTGGGAAGGACATCATTTCCTTCTTGGTAGTCGGTTTGGGTGCTTGCAATATTTCTGTTTTCCTGTCTTCATCTAATATTCTGCCTTCTTTGGATATTACATATCCCAGGTATTTAACCTGTTTTTTTTCCAAAGCTGCAGTTTGTTTTTGTTTACTTTGTGTCCTTGAGTGGCTAGAAATTGTAATAACGCTATGGTATATTCTCTGCATTCTTGCTGGGTGGGGGCTGCCAGCAGAATGTCATCTACATAAAGTAAAATCTGGCTGCCTTTTGGTGGGATAAATCCCGCCAAGTTACTTGCCATTTCCTGTGCAAATATTGTTGGACTCTCACAATATCCCTGTGGTAGTCGCGTGTATGTATACCTTTTCCCCTGAAATGTGAATGCAAACCAATGTTGGCTTTCAGGGTGTATCGGTATTGAGAAGAATGCATTGCTAATATCTACCACAGAAAAATACTTCTGTCGAGGCTTCAAATAATTTAATAAGGTGTGTGGATCTGGCACCGCAGGTGCTCTAGGTATAACTGCATCATTTACAGCTTGTAAATCTTGGACCATACGCCATTCTCCATTTGCTTTCCTAACAGGAAATAAGGGTGTATTACATGGCGAATCGGGAGATTCTATCAATACTCCTTCCTTAAGTAAGGCTGCTATTATAGGTTTGATTCCTACTTCTGTATCCTTTCTTAAGGGATACTGTCTCTTTTGAGGTCTAACTGCTGACTTTGGCGTGATAGTAACTTGTCCTGCTGTATGAATAAGTCCTACATCGGATTTCCCTGTTGACCAGAGAGTCTCTGGTATGCCTTGTAAGGCTTTTTCTGCTTCCTCTAGTAAGAGTGCTACTCAGCTGTCCTCACTTGCCTACAAGTGCACAAATTGGTGTGTCTGTGTTATCCAATTCAACTTCTGCTTTTGTACTCCCTGTTCTGACAGTTCTAATTCTGTCTGTTTTTCCCACCTTGTGACTTTTTCTCCTAGGTCTGCCCACTTCAAATTCTTGTCTTTAGTTAAACTAACATGTGGTAATCGATTAGATTTATAAAGTGCTAGGAATTCCTGGGGCAACAAACAGCTAACTACACTGTTCCCTTCTTTGTCCCAGTACAGATTATGCAATAATAATCTGTTAGCATGGTTTCTAAACAGTTCTTGCTCATATCCTTATCAGGTCCTGGTATGCTACAGTAATATAGAGTACGATGCAACAAATGCTGTTTATCAGTGTCAAGGGAGGGGGATTTACTGATGGCTACGTTCATCAGTTCTTCGGTTACTGCCCCTGGACCAGTTGTAACCAAGTCCTGGCTGTACCAATAAAATGTTTCACCCTCCGGTCGCACCACAAAAGTATCCATTTGTCACTGTGCTTCCATACCCTGCATGGTTGGAACTACTGCTATGCCAAATATCTGCATAAGGTCTCTGCCCAAAAGATTTACTGGGCATTTTGCAGAAACAACAATTTTGCTCTTCTGGGTCATCCCTGAAACAGGGTCAGTTATTGCTATGCTATGGGGGAGTGGCTCCCGATACAGCTGTCCATTAGCTGCTTTTACTAATATATAATCAAGTGATTCTGAATTTTCTGGTAGTTTGGAAGGATGTATCAGGGTCTGTGAAGCCCCTGAGTCATACAGAAATTTAACTTCCCTCCCCTCTACCAGAAGTGTAACTTCCAGTTTTGTGTCTGCTAAATAGAGCTCTAGGCTCAATAATGCCAAGTCTAAAATTTTGTTTTCTTCACCATTGATGATTTCTTGTACTTCCTCTATTTCTTCTATCACATTCTCTACTCCCTCTATCACATTTGCATTTGTCTTTTCTTGGTTATTCTCTTCTAGTGATTCTTGACTATCATATAGTCAGTCCTCACCCTCCTTATCTTCCATGGCTACCATTTTGTTTCGCCTGCAATCCCTTGCCAAATGTCCCTTTTTCCCGCATTTAAAACATTCACCCCTCTTCTTTCTCTCTTCAAACTCCTCTGATCGCTTATCAGATTGTTTGTTTCCCCTGGGCATTTTTCTTGCCCTTCTTCTCGGACTGTACTACAAAGACTTCTGCTCCATCTTCTACTGCAAATAATTGGGTTTTCTTTTTCTTTTTGCTATTAAAATGCCTTTTGGCATGTCTCGCATATTCAAGTAATGACTGTAATCTACTTGTACAGTGATCTACCATGTGCTTTGTAATGAAACTACTTATGAGTGAAATACTACCCTTCAAAAATGCATTCTTTAGTTTTTGTTCATATGGGGAATCATGTGTTTGGTCTTCAGGTACCTGCATTCCACAATGGTTATTAAAACACTCTAATAATCTAGCATAATATCTATCAACAGTTTCACCTTCCTGTTGGATGCATTGATTAATGCAAGTCCAGTCAGCCCTAGGCTTCCATTTCTCAGAGATTCGGTCTGTCAGACCATTCACTCTGTTATCCATTTCTACGTTGCTATGTGGGAGTGGCTTATGTTCTGCATTGGGGATTCCAGTTGCCACTGATCATGTGCCAATCTGGACCTATGATTTGTCTGACTACTTTCCCTACTTCTTCTCCATTTAAATGGTAACTTAACCTCATGCCCTGTAAGTCTTCTAGGAATTTTCTAAAATTAACTTTTGGATGGGGAATTCTCTTCCATGGCTACCATTTTGTTTCGCCTGCAATCCCTTGCCAAATGTCCCTTTTTCCCGCATTTAAAACATTCACCCCTCTTCTCTCTCTCTTCAAACTCCTCTGATCGCTTATCAGATTGTTTGTTTCCCCTGGGCATTTTTCTTGCCCTTGCTCTTCTTCTCGGACTGTACTACAAAGACTTCTGCTCCATCTTCTACTGCAAATAATTGGGTTTTCTTTTTCTTTTTGCTATTAAAATGCCTTTTGGCATGTCTCGCATATTCAAGTAATGACTGTAATCTACTTGTACAGTGATCTACCATGTGCTTTGTAATGAAACTACTTATGAGTGAAATACTACCCTTCAAAAATGCATTCTTTAGTTTTTGTTCATATGGGGAATCATGTGTTTGGTCTTCAGGTACCTGCATTCCACAATGGTTATTAAAACACTCTAATAATCTAGCATAATATCTATCAACAGTTTCACCTTCCTGTTGGATGCATTGATTAATGCAAGTCCAGTCAGCCCTAGGCTTCCATTTCTCAGAGATTCGGTCTGTCAGACCATTCACTCTGTTATCCATTTCTGCGTTGCTATGTGGGAGTGGCTTATGTTCTGCATTGGGGATTCCAGTTGCCACTGATCATGTGCCAATCTGGACCTATGATTTGTCTGACTACTTTCCCTACTTCTTCTCCATTTAAATGGTAACTTAACCTCATGCCCTGTAAGTCTTCTAGGAATTTTCTAAAATTAACTTTTGGATGGGGAATTCCCTCTGTGGCTTTCCGGATGTCTTCCGGTGTCCACGGTCTATACACTAAAAGAGTTGGGTCCTGTCCTGCCTGTGGATTTGGTACTTCTATGAGTGGACATATCTCTTCTTCACTCATAGCTCATGAATTTTTATTTATTTCATATAATTCAATATCCCCTCTTAAGTTATGTGTTTGAGACCTAGTCTCGACAGGATCTCTGGCAAATGGTTTTGATTTTGCAGGGACAGTTGGGTATAGCGGAGGTGGATCAACTTGTCCACTCGCTTCATATTCTGGTAAGGGAAGTGGAGGGGGTGGAGGGGCTGATGCTATTACTAGGTTATTGTCTTCTTTGTCTAAAAACATTGCTTTTGAATTTTTAATCTTTTGTTCCCTGCGGTTTGCTTCCTCAAGCCACCTGTGTGCCTGAGGAACTCCAAATTGGCGTTGCTTTTTTACCTTACCTTTTGCATCTGTTTTAAGTTGTTTGACAAGCTTGATAAGTGAAGGTTTGTCTAATTTGCCATCAAATTTGTATTTATTAACCCATTTTGTATAGTACCTAATGTTATAGGCACATTGTAATTGCATATATTTCGCGTCTTCAGTTAATGGCGGATCTCGGGATCTTTTTGTGCACCTATTTCCCATGTTGTCTTAACTTAGAAATTGTTACGTAACCCTTCTTATCACGTGGTACCACTATTTTCTTTTTTCACAGTTTATCTAGAATAACTGCCTACCTATCCTGTTTCCCTGGTCTATGACAAGACAGCAATCTTTTTTGTCCCTGATTTATACAAAATCTCCCTGACAAAAACAAATACTGTAACAAGTCCCTGATCTGAAACAGAGAAAAGGTAAATTCCTCCTTACCTGAGCCTCCATGATTACCGTCTCACTGATGGAACCGTTGACTCGTCCTCCAATCGCAGATCAGAAACAGTGGCTGGCCTCTTTTGAATGACAATTCAGTCGGAGGTCTTTCAGAGCAGAAGAACCGATGTGACCTCTTCGCCGTACGGTTTCATGCCACAGGGCCCATATGACCTGAGCTGGACCGAGAGTTTCCGGTCCGAAGGACCAATCTGTCAAAGGAAAAAATAAACTTCAAAAATGATCAATACACGGCAGGTTCAGGTTAAGGCACTTTAATCTTGCAGCAAGGAAACAAAAACGTGCTAATACAGAGTTTGTCTAACTAAAATCAGGAAGTAAGGTCATTTTTTTACATTTTCTAACAAAACATTGCCTACCAAGCTGATGTAGCAGATCACAAGTTTTAACATCATTACTTCATAGCAGCTGTTTGTCCATGATTTTCTGCTTGCACTATCAATTTTATGAAAAACTTCCTAAGAAAAACAACGTGGCCTTGGTGAGATACAGCTTCCTACTATGTTATGTTACCATTCAAGGTACTATAGCTAATTTGAGCATAAAGCAAGTACAGATACTTCAAGCAGTCTTTTGTTTCATGTATCTCTTCTTTTCCGCAGCTGTGCATGTTCTCATAACACGAACAGAGCTGATTGTTCATATTCAATCATATTATAGAAAACAGTATTGTTCTATTCATACTCTATTCATTCATTTTCCTGACCTAGCAGATAATCACCTGCTTCTCAGTACATTTCCAAAAGGCATAAACATGAATTTTGCTGTGCTAGCAAATACAATGTCAGGGTGCATCTTGCAGTTTCAGAAAGCATGCTGTAGTTTGAAAAATCATCTTATAATTTCATACAGAATTAAGCTGTACATAAGATAGAATGAAATGTGTTAACTCTTTTAGCTTCTAATAAGCACTAAACATGTATTAATACATATTTTTCTAACAGTCTGTTATAGAAGTCTAGAGATAAAAGGAAGAGAAGATGAGGAGAGAACAGGTGAGGAGTAGAATGATGGGTGTGGTTAGGCAGAGCAGACTTGTATAGTGTTAAGCAAATGAGATGAATGCGAATGTTACAGAGAGTATGCAGATTAATTCTTTACTTATGGCAGGATTGGTAAAGGAAATTATATATAGAGAGAGACTTAATAGTCCAGCTCAGCCTTGTCTTTTCTTTAACACCTTTATTGATACACAGCAAAATTTAGTATAGAGCTGCTATGGCTTGGGTGTACTTACAACTGGTATTAAAATGTTACAATAAGTAATACATATATCTTTTGAGGATATTTACTGACTTCTAGAGAAGACTTGCATGGTGTAATTACCAGGTATTAAGAAACATAAAATAACTGAAGTGACTATTACAGAGTTTGAAAACATTTTTTCCTTTTGCAGGATTTCTTCTAGCCCTGATTTCACTTGTAGTGGTGACAATTCATAAAGGAGATAGGCAAATGTTGAAATGAGTTGTTCATTTTTTTCTAGTAACATTGAAAGCGTTTTTATTTATATTGTACTTCTGTTAATTTTAACAGCTGTCATAAATCTATAGTTGGTTTGAAGGTGTGTGAACAAAGCAACTCCTACTCAATGAAATGAACCTCTTATCTGAGTGAAAAATGAAGATCTTCACATTGGAAACTGCTCATAAAATGTGCAGTTTGTAAATGGGTTCAGTGAAATGTGTTCCAACATATTTCTATTAACTTGTAGTCTGTTTTTTTAAAGCAATCATCTTACTTTGACAGCAGCTACGTTTAAGTTACATCTCTTCTCATAGAAATAACTACTTCTATCTTTATATAAAAGTGATATATTTTCTGGTTTAGGCAAATAGTCCTTAAATTACTTAAGAAGAACACTTGGAAATAAATATCTCTTAAAAGCATGCATTAGCCCCAAATCTTTGTGTTTTTTATTCAGCAAATACTTTTTGTCAAGTCTGCTCAGCTGCATTTAGATGTTTTGTGAATTGAGAAAGTAGACGTTGTATCACAGGCATCCATTATAGAGTTTTAATGAACATAGAAGGGCAAATTTCCAAACAGATCATCATCTGTGTCTTCACAAAGAATACTTTGAATATAAATATGAAACACTGTAGCACACTTAGCGTAATACTTCTTTCAACAAAATGCTGAAGGAAAAAAATGGAACTTCCAACCTAGCAAACATTGTTTCAGATGTCATTTTAGACAGTGATGTTTTTCTAGACAGTGAAAGTTTTGAGTAGCCAGTGAAATGTATTGGGAAAGTAACTGTTTTTGTTGTTTCCCTGTAGATAATATAATTTAATTCTATTTATTCCAGTTGTTCTCTCATTAGCTGCAGGAAACTTGTATTTTACAACACATAATAATTCTGGAGTAAAAATTAATCAAGAAATAAAACGGAATTTTAATATAAACAGTACTTTGTTTTCACAAGACACTAAAAGATGTTCTAATGCAGTGTCTGTGATAGTTCTGTACTGTTCATAGATAAAACACTTGACCCAAAAAATATAAGGAACTGTAGCCTTACCTGTGGATATCTGTTCAGCCCTAAAACCCTGGCCATGGTTATTGATATTCTAGATGACGAATCACCTATAACTGCAGATAGAGGATTCCCAGTATGACAGCGATAGTTTGGAATGATGCCACCCTTACCTGTCATCAGCCACATTGTTCCTTCAAGAGCTCTGGTTGCATCATCACAGGAGTCACGTAAGCCATAGCCCAGGGTGATATTTGATAAAATAGTTGGCATTTTGTTCACTTCTTCAATGACAAAGATAAAGGCATGCAGCCAGCGGTATTCTCTTATCTGAAAACTAAATTAAAAACAATACCACATAATTGGCTTATATTTGTGCCGGGTATTCGTCCTTTGTGTCTCTAACTGCTTCACTTTTGTTTATCTCAATCTTCCTTTTTTGTACCATGATGCATTTGTCCTGTCTGCTCAGCTACTAAACAGCCTTTATCTTGTGTTGTTCCATGTGTAAATCTTTTCATAAAATCTAACCACATAGCCTTAAGTTGGTTCATAATAAAGTAAATATGGCTCTGTGTATTTTAAGTTTTATTACAGTAGATTTCTTGCTATGTAACATTTTCTTTTCTTTCTCTCACCACTTTTTTATGTCACTTACTTATGTGTTTTATATTTTTGTAACTGCATTGTCTTCAGATAATACTGACTGGCTGCATTGGATCATTCAATTTTATTTTTAGTTCATCAAGAAATAACTACATTGCTACTGCACTGAATTTATGATATATTGCCTATAAACATTATTTTTAGTTTTATAATAGGTATATAACTTACATATCACACATTTCTGTAACTGGCATCTCCTGAAATGTGTTTTCGGGTGGGACTTTCCATGTGAAAATTGGAAATATTCCACCAATTGTAATATCTCCTTGCCTACTGTAAACATCAATGCCCATTTGTCTCTGTGAACAAACTTTTATAGAGATCAGTAATACAGGTTGTTGCATGAGTATTAATAAAAACAGGTAAACATGCTGTACTGTTTCATAGTATAACAGTGTATGTGTCACCATGCTGCTCTTTCTATAGCCAAACAATCCCAAGTTGTAAGGCCTAGGTAGAATTTCCAAAATAAAAAGTAAAGTTATCGAGTTAGTGTTCCACACTTAGTTATGTTCACATCTTTTCTCAAAGAAAGGATATGCTATATATGAACCTCTTGATATGCCCTTAAAATTTACTTTCAAGACACATGAAATACAACAGAAATATTGTGCGGGAATTCCTGAGCACATATTCTGGCATGAATACGTTATATATTTGATTAAAATACACACATAATAATGCTACTTAACAACAATATGTTAGAAAATAGCTCTATGATGCCCAGGAAAACTAATGAAACTATTCTCTTGGAGAACAGTACGAAATATCTTTGTGATATTCAGAAAGACTCAGACCTCTGAGTAAATGCTAAGTTAAACGTACCTTATATTTATGGTTTTCAGTCTTGAAGTTTTAAACTTTGGGATGTGATTAAGTAATATTACATATAATCATGAAGTTGTGAGCTCTGGTATTAGAGCAATTAATTTTAATTTGCAGATGATCATTGTAATTACATTGAAAATATGAGTGA
This sequence comes from Protopterus annectens, assembly GCF_019279795.1. Classification (NCBI taxonomy): domain Eukaryota; kingdom Metazoa; phylum Chordata; order Ceratodontiformes; family Protopteridae; genus Protopterus; species Protopterus annectens. The sequence goes on along the minus strand of NC_056751.1, from coordinate 618,105,021 downwards.
ACAATAGTAGAAATAGATTATAGCTGCTTCTTTTGTTCTCAGCTGTGTAAGCCTCTGAGGCTTATTTACTTCATCACTCTCATGTGTTTTGGCTTATTCAAAATTAACCATTGCTCACTGGAGCAGTGAAATGCAAGTATCTAATTTTAACATTTTTTTTCTGCATCCATTCTGTTTATGTATGCTACTGCAATTGTTTATTGTGTTGTCAAAAAATGGGTAGATGGCAAAGAAATGTAGATTTTTCTCCAGATGTATACAGCTGTTGTCTCTATTTATTAAGCAGGTAACTATTTGGGATTAATTATATGAATAGATAAATTAACTTGGTAGAAGGCAATACTGCTGAGGCAACAGAGTTTTTCCACAATAAAGAAGACTGCACTCTAAATTCTGCTTTGCATGTTCACATAGTGTTTTCAGTTTATTATTATTTTTTTCTGGTCAATCAACTGTTTAGAATTACAAGTTACATAAATCACAGTAAGTTTAGCAAATTGATAATGACAGGTCTCATCAATACATGGTAGAAAAATAAATAACTGCTCACACTGTGTAGGATAATGTGTCCCCTCTACAGGTGTTAACCTGTAATAATTTTGAACATTGTTATCAAAAGGATTGGCCAGTTTGTTGGTGCAGAGGGATGAAGCCCACACTGTAAGTTAGATGCCCTGGAACTGATTATTGACCTCAGCACTGGTATCATCATCATAGCTAATTCATCTGGCATCCGGTATAGATCCCCAAACTTTCAGAGTGGTGCCACTCTCAAATCAAAGTTGAACAGCAAAAAGCAGCTTGCTACAGTTATTACCATATTCTGACATCATTCATTCCTTAAGTCACAATACACTCATGGCTTCATAAATCAAGGCCACTACTGGACTCCCACACCATTGGCACTGGCCGATCATCCCCCTGAGAGCTTATACCTATGGCCATCACTTACTTTACCCTTCCTTACTTATGGGTCTGACCAGTACAGTCAGTGGGGGAGGGTTGGAATCAATGGTTGACTTTGTCTGTGCTATCCTAGGGGTTAGGAATGGAAGCTTGGTTATCTGTAGTGTAGACATCTGGTGGTGATAAGTTAGAATGAGGATAACAGGAGGGCTTCAGTGTGCAGTGAAACATGCTGCAGACATAAATTATGACATATACAGAAGCAGGTGTCTGTGGGTCTTTCATTAAGGGATGCTGGCATACAGCTACCACTGGGATGGAAATGGTACTAGTCACTAGTAAATGGTTCCTGTCTCAAGTCGAAGAAATATACTGGGTGAGAAACCGCAGGGGTAAAAAGACAAAAAAAAACATATGAGAAGTTTATTCAATGCTTATTCTCTTATATCTAGAGATCATTTGTTGAGTGTAGTCACTGTACCTGTCAAACCATGTATAATTAGATGCCAACTAGCTATGCACATGTTTGCATGCTACAAAAAAATAAAACAATACTGTTACCTACACTATGTCACCTAATGAGGTGCTGTAGTTGAAACTTTGCAAGAAAAGCTTGGCCTGTACAGATGACAAAGTAAATGTTCAGAGGTGAAAGTGTTTGCCTGGATGCATTCTAGGATGTATTATATCCTTTGTATCATGTATTACAAGACATAATTTTATAATGGTTCAATGAAAACATATACCTTGCAGTTCAGCATAATGAAAACTATACCTTATACCTTTTTTTTATTAAAATTGCATTCTGACATCTGCCAATGATTGCTCTGACATGTCCTTTGGGGTATATACAATTTGCTTTAGCCCATCAAGGCACTGGTTTTCATTAAACCATTGAGGACTGTACTAGTCCAACCATGTGTCCTCATACAGGAATTTACATTTTTATCATTTGCTTATTTTAGCGAAACACAGCCTGGATATGACTTTTGTGACAAGATGGATGCTGGTGGATGTGGTGCAATTAAGCAAACAAAGAGGACAAGTCTATGTTTTTGGTTCAGTAAATCCTCCAAAAAGTGCCTAAAATTCATCCCTCCCATATCTCATTGCAGGTAGTTTGCATACAAGGGGATTATATTTTCCCCACCCTTTCTTCAGGAAACAAAGCTATTTCCATCAGTCAGGGCAACCATGGGTTTGGAGGCCTGTAAGAGAAAATGGAGACCTCCTTCCATGAATATATGTCTATCTGATATTGTTAAGAAAATATCTGATTGCAGCTGATGAGCCCTGCAGTTAAAGTACTGTCCATTTACTATTTTCAGTAGTAGAAACACTGACAATGTTAACCCTTAGATTGACTTTGCCAGATTTTTGTAACCTTTGTCAAAGAAGAAACCAAATATAGAGTGCATTGTGTAATAATAAGATAATGTTAATAATACTGACCAAATAAAATTCTTTCTAGGACTTTCTATTAATTAGTTCATTATTATTCAATGTTTCAATATTTATACACAAAGAAACGAGTCATCAATGAAATGTCAGTCTTGTGAAGTGATTCCTGACTGTTAACTTATATATCACGCCAATTGTTGCTCACTATTTAGATATATGTTTAGCATAAACAAAACATGGAAAGCAGATATATCTACATGTCATATGTTCACTCACCCATTGTCATAGATTGCAGGGTAGCTTTTCTCATAGCGAATTGCTTGATACAGATGGCTAGAAAGCATTCTCTTCTGTTTGGCTTTTGTTTGTGGCTCTGCAGTGTCATTAGGAAATGCAAAGAGGAGTCATGAAAGTTGTCTTTCAAGAGGTTTGCTCTTGAAAATGTATAGTCATCCTGTTATTTCAGTGGGAAACAATAATTTACTAAAGTGGTATTGATTTGTGTATGAGTGTGATATGTTATGAACATATAACCTTCAATTTTAATAACTGAAATCTGTATCTGCAGTACTTAATGCTGAAAATATATGTATATATGAGCAGGAATTTACTTATGTGATATTTTTGTGTTGTATCCTTTTCTGTTTTATGTCACATAGGATTATGGCATCCAAGCATACAAATCCATGTAAACCTTCTTTCCACGACTCTGAAAACAATGCAATAGTACTGGAATTCAGGTGCCTTGGTGCTTTTCTGCTTGAGAGAGGAAGCAGGGATATGGCTGACATAATGCAGATTTGGAACCATATAATCAATGATGTTAATGCCATAGAAGGTCATACCAGGACTTATGATCAAGTGCATCAAAGGCCCACAAATATCACTTCATCAGTCTGGAGAACAGCTGCAGTTGCCCATGAACAGCTGGCTACAGGGGGAGGGCTGCTACCAAGCCACCACTGACACCAAATGAAGAGGTCCTGCCCACTGTCAGAAATCCAGAGAGCTCAGTGGAAACTGCACACCAACATGTGACTGATGTTGGTGTTGATGTGTCTGGAAAGACAAGTATGTACTAGGAGGAGCTTCCGGGTAAGCTTACATATGGCAAGTTTTAAGATTTGCTTGTAGAATAAAATATAGAAAAATTTAACTAATACTTCCTGTGTTTTTTTATGAACCTTTTGCTAAATGAATAGACTTAATGGCACATTTGTTCATTACACATGGGCTGCAGGTAGACATGTCGGCCAAGTTTCAGTTAAAACTATTGTTGACTGACATCTAGGCAAAATTGTGTATTCACTTTGCTCCTGTGTTATTGAACTTGTCATGTTTAATTTACATCCCTACTTTGCTTAATTTCTTCCACAATCATTCCCCTACCAAATGCGGGGTCATCTGCACGTGGTAAACCAAATTTTTTTCATTTAATTATTGATGACCATTTGTCAGATATATGCATTTATGTGTAAGTGTGAGGTGGGTGTAATGAGTGTGTTTATTGCTATACTCCCTGCGATGGTGTGACCACTTTTAGTCTGTTATCATATGAATTGTTTTAAATATTTAGTGTAGTATTAATTTTGTTCTTGTGTTTGTTGCTTATTATCACAGGTGATCCTGACAGTGGAAGTCTAGGACTCTTACCACCTGATGTCAGAGTATCTGCAGATTCAGATGGTGATGGTGGCCAAACAGAGGTACAGAGGTTGAATCTGAAACTAAGGTTGATGTTCAGCCATCCCCTGTATTTCCCTCAGAACCAGTCAATATGCCTATATATACCTATTCCACTGAGCCCTCAGATATTGGCAGATGGAGGGTGAGATACTTGATCAGGGCAGTGGGGTTACTACGGCTTCAGTGTCAGTTGTCTCTGGCCATAGGCAAAGTATTGGTGAAGTGCCATGCAGGAAGGCTGTTAGTGGAGCTCAGAGGAGACCTGCTGTCCATCCTCCACCTGATCCTGGTGTGTCTTTATGTGCTGTGCCACTTTATGTACATTTAGGGCTATCATGAAGGTGTTGGAACAATCCACTAGGGTGTTTGAAGACATGCCTAGGGTTGTAGATGTGGCATAGGCTGACATTCATGACTGTCTCCATTGTGTGGCCGATTCAATGGATTGAGAGAATGGTGTGATGGAACAAGCAGTGTCTGTGAAGAAATGTCTATTGGGAGGGGGACAGCAACCATGCAGACATAGGTCAGCAGCATCATCTGATGTTAGCCTATGTGGCTGTGCCAGATCACGCTCCTGTAGTGGCATTACTTCCACTGCTCCATTAGTAACTGAGGTGTCCACACCCAGACATGGTAGGCCATGGAGTCATGGTCCCAGACATACTCATGAGAAGAGTTTGTCCAGCAGATATCAGTCATGTTCAGGTAGCAGCAGCATATCTGACCATGGGCATGGATGTGCCAGTGCAACTCCTGGCAGAGCCAGTTCTCACTATCAGGGGTGACGACAATGAACTGATAACTCTACCATGCCTGGCTCACATCTGTCTGATATACCAGGACATAGAACTAGCACAGAGCTTGGCTATGTTCTTGCAGACAGTCATACACACGTTTCACTTTGAGTGCCCATACAGACCCCTGCATAACAGTTACATGGGTTATTCATGAGGCTTACAGCTCATTCGTTCTCAGTGGTCATTTGAAAATTTATCAAACTTTCTGTCTGCCTCTCTTTCTTATTCACATGCCCTAACTACTTTTTATGTCAGCCTTGGCCTCCTGCCACCCAAATAACACTCTCTGCAAATTATGATAACTGTGCCGTATTCTTGATTTTACCTTTTGGATTTAGGGATAAATACATCTTTTGTCTGACACACAGCATGCATAGCTGACTGAGTGCTTAGTGTATATATGTGTTTGTGATGCTCTTTGTAAAAATTGTACTACTTTCTTACAGGTTTTTGTATTGTGTGTATCTTTGATGCATTAGACTTATTAGTTGATTGAGAACATTGACATAAGTCAGCTCTGTAAAATATATTGATAAAATTTCTGTAAAAGTCCCCCACTTTCCACTTAATTACATTAGCAAATAACAGTATTCAATGACCTGCAATTCATTTATGTTCTTAGACATTTATTTTTCTATTTTATTCTAGGTTCAACACGTACCATGATAGTCCGGCAGTTACATTTGTATTAAATTCGGGGCTGACTCTGTGTGATCCTAGCAGTACAAAGTCATTACATGGAAAAATAAAGGTCTGGGACACTATCTGGTCCCACCAATGCTGTGTTGTCTGCTATGGAGAGGGCAGCACACACATGTTCATCTGTGATGTCAGGGAGGCTACACCCTGTTGTGATGGACATGTGCACTGCAGGGGGGATGGTGGGGAAACATTCCCACTGAACCTGTTGTCCAGGATGTTCACAATGTCAGTGGGTTCACTGTATCATTTGTAATTATGCAGTAACTCACAGCATATCTGTGAGTTCCCACACAGGTCCCTGACATAACTAAATAAGGCCTTGTGATTGTCCACAGTGTGTGTTGCAAGTGTCCGTTAGAAGTGAGCCTTAGAGGGCGTGGCCAAGGATGAACACAGGATAGCAGCAGATTTCTTCAGCTCCACCAATTTCATTACATTGACAGGAATTAATTACTTAAAAAATTAATTTTTGAAGTAATTTTCTTTCTAAATATGTTTGTTTTATATAGTTCTTGAACTATATCTAAAAAAGAAAGGAAATCTTAATAATATTCCTGTCAGAAATTACTTTGGAAATTTTTCTGTCAGTTTATCAGTCTGAAATGAGTTCCAGTAAGACAAATTCTCAAGACTCCAGCATCAAGAAAGAACTTCAGTCTCTGATAATTATAGTCCAGCAACTTACTGCTAAGATGGATAAAATGGATACTAAAATAGACACTTTCATAGAGGAAAACTACAAAACAAATAGACTTGTTACATATGGACCTGCAACAACAGAAGATCCAGATGACAGGCATAGAAGAAGCTGTGAATGACATGGACAATAGAATACAAGAAGAGGAAATCAACATTGAGTTTCTGCTGAAACAAAATACACATTTACAAACAAAGCTGGATGACCTGGAAAATAGATCTAGGCTAATAACATTAGGATTTTTGGACTGCCAGAAAATATTGAAGGTAACAATATTACTTCTTTTTAACAACATGGCTCCCTAAAACTTTAGATTTACCAGAAGCATTCTCTTTTGGTATCGAAAGAGCACATAGATCTATAGCTAATACTAACTCTAACAAAAACTATCCTAGATCAGTTATAGTTAGATTTCTATCATCTTTTGATAAAGAGATGGTTCTTAAATCTGCTTGGGCTAAAGCTCCTGTTAAGATTAATGAAACAACTGTGCGTTTTGACAATGACTATTCTTCCATGGCATTAGCTAAAAGAAAAGTTTTTCTGCCACTAATAAGGGAGCTTAAAAAGCACAGTTTAAAACATACCTTCTGTTTCCTGCCAAGCTTAAAATCTTCCTTCCTGATGGTCCTAAAATTTTCGATGACTTAGACTCTGCTTTACTGTTTATCAAAAAATAAGATTTTGGAAAAATAGAAGAAATGGAATGGGCTAGTCCTTCGTTAAAGAGACTGGCAACTGAAACTTCGTGGAAGACTTCAGAGAAGAAGAAGAGACTAAAAAACAAATGATTTGTACTATGTTTTTTTTTCTCTCTCATCATTTTATTTTATTATTAATCTTTTTAAATATAGTTCCTGCATTTCTAAGAAGCAACAAATATTTTGAAAAGATTTAATCAAAGTTATTCTCTGTGTGCAAAGAAATGTTTTGTTTCATAACTAGTCAAAATATCTGGAGATTTAATGGCAAGCTGTGATTTAACTTGTTTCTCTTTCTGAAGAGGAAAAATAAGGTCAGTAATTTGATACATTTTTTTTCCTTTAAAAGTTTATATGTTCTTCAAATGCTATTCCTAATTATACTTTCTTGATTACACTGCTTATGCTTGTTTGTAAATAATCTGTCATGCTTTAACTAATAATAATTAGAACTAAATAATAGTAAATAATATGTTTTATTTTTAACTCTATTAATATAAACAGTAAGTAACATTCTATTGTATATACTTCTTATAGCTTTCTCTTACATTTTTTTTATTTCTGCCTTACACCCTTTTACTTTCTACTCTCTTTTCTTTTCTTTATTAATATATAGAAATGCTTTTGATCATATAGACACAGTAAATAATAAGATTTGCATAGGAGTTGAGTTGGGACAAAAATGTTGAGTTTTGTTACTTATTAATAATTTTGGGCTTGATTTCACTTACATAGAGTCTGTAATAACCTGTAGAATGCATTGTGAAGGTTTTGTCATGTTTAGATGCATTTACACTGCTAAATGAATGTTTGTCACTAGTTTTTTAATAAGTTTCCTGCCAAAATGTTAAGAGAGACAATCTGGGATGTGGGCTGTCTCATGCACAGTGTCCATGAGCTACTTCAAAAGCTTCAACTCTCAGAATTCTCACAGAGAAGCTGAAAGCAGCTAGTCTCACCTTTGACCTAGATATCACACTGACACATCACAGATACAGGAATGACACTACCTAATTATACTTTCTTGATTACACTGCTTATGCTTGTGTGTAAATAATCTGTCATGCTTTAACTAATAATAATTAGAACTAAATAATAGTAAATAATATGTTTTATTTTTAACTCTATTAATATAAACAGTAAGTAATATTCTATTGTATATACTTCTTATAGCTTTCTCTTACATTTTTTATTTCTGCCTTAAACCCTTTTACTTTCTACTCTCTTTTTCTTTTCTTTATTAATATATAGAAATACTTTTGATCATATAGACACAGTAAATAATAAGATTTGCATAGGAGTTGAGTTGGGACAAAATGTTGAGTTTTGTTACTTATTAATAATTTTGGGCTTGATTTCACTTACATAGAGTCTGTAATAACCTGTAGAATGCATTGTGAAGGTTTTGTCATGTTTAGATGCATTTACACTGCTAAATGAATGTTTGTCACTAGTTTTTAATAAGTTTCCCGCCAAAATGTTAAGAGAGACAATCTGGGATGTGGGCTGTCTCATGCACAGTGTCCATGAGCTACTTCAAAAGCTTCAACTCTCAGAATTCTCACAGAGAAGCTGAAAGCAGCTGGTCTCACCTTTGACCTAGATATCACACTGACACATCACAGATACAGGAATAGCAGATTAATAATATGTAACTTTAGTCACCATAAAACGCTGTTACTTAATGGCTTCAAAAACAATTCAGCAAACTTCACAGTCAATAAGAGTAGAACAGCTAATAAATATTCTTGGTATAGAAACTCCAGCAAGACAAACAAAATGAAGAGGGAAGCTGAAAATTACAAAAAAGACAACCAAACACAGCTTCAGGGATAAAGCCAATAGATATCCAAGGACCAAATGATGGAATACGCTAGGATGTAGAACCTTCTTTATTAACGCATATATTTCCAACAAGTAAAACACGTTTTCGTTGCCAAATGCAACTTCTTCAGACAATAAAAACTCCAGCAAGACTTCACGTTCACGTTCTTTAAAAGTACTTTATTTCAAACGAAACAAAAGTAAGCGCTTTCACCCGTAGGCTTTCTCAAACTTTAACAAACAAGCTAACACAATAATTATTTAAATAGCCCTCCTCTGGCTATGATTGGTTGTGAACGCTCACAAGTCAAACATAATGTAACATACTTTAAAGCGCTAGACATATAACTTTAAAACTTCAACTAAACATTTAAATATAAATTAAAACATTTATTAAAATCTTTAAAACCATTATTAAAATGCTTTCCACCTTGTCGACAAAATAGAACATAGTAATGCATTTCAATACATTTTTTCAAAACATAATCGACAGGGTAGAACCTAATAAGCCATATCAAATATATTCTTTCAAAACATCGGGCCAGAGGGATCTATTTGGGTCTATATAATCTCCTGCCCTTCAAGAAGGGTTTGATCTGAACCTTGTCATTCAGACCTGGTTTTTCATCTGCCCTCCATCTAACAATCCAATTTCATTTTCTAGTGTCCGATTAATCAGATCCCCTCCTCTATAGCTGCATACTACCTTTTGTATAACACAAAAGCTAAAAATATGTTCTACCCCTTTATCACTGTGATGTTTGGCTAAAGCATTGAACCCTGATCCCAGCCTAACATGGTAAATATGCTCTCTGATGCGCTCTCTCAATGTTCTATTGGTCTTTCCAATATAAAATGCTGGGCATGCTGCGCATCTAGCCAAATATACAACGTCCTTACTGTTACAATTGGTTTCAGTGTGGAAATTAAAGGTACGTCCAGTTACTGGATGTACTAAGATAGTGTCACTATTAATGTAAATGCATTGATTACATTTTCCGCATGGGACAGTATTCACTCCAGGTGTGCCAATTCTTTTATTAAGGGCAACTTTCTTTGGTCTGCATAATAATCTCTTAAGGTTGGGCTTATTCCTAAAAGTTATTTTTGGTTCAGGTCCCACTATTTCACCTATTTTGCTGTCTGTTAGCAGAATATCCCAGTGTTTAGTCATCATATTTCTCAGTTCCTGACTATCCTTAGTAAAAAACATGGAAGCTCTCAATCCTGATTTATCTAATCTGGACTTATCATCTTGAGATACCTGTTCTGAAAAGTAGGGTCTTGCTCTAGTGTCCCTCAGTCTATTTACCTCTAAGATGGTTTGTTCTATTGCTCCATCAGGATAGCCCCTATCCAAGAACATTCTCCTCATTTCCTCCACCTCTTTTTTATATCCCCCCTCAGATGGATTGAGCCTAGATGCTCTCATAAGCTGTTCCCTCAGAATGTTGTTGAATATATGATGGGGGTGCATACTATGTCTGTGGAGTAATGTATTCTTATGACAGGACTTCCTGTGAATCGAAGTATTTAAAAGTCCATTGTCCAACTTAAATATGTCTACATCTAAATATGATAACCTATCTGTGGAGTATTCATACGTAAACTCCAAAAATCCAGTGGAACCATTTAGATACCTCACAAAGCTCTCTAAAGTATCTATGTTTCCTAACCAAACCAAAAAGAGGTCATCCACAAACCTCCGATACAAACCAACATATTTCCTATACAATTCAGATGTATACACAAATTTATCCTCCCATGCCGCCATAACAAGGTTGGCGTAGCTATTGGCACAAGATGTGCCCATAGCTACGCCATCCCTCTGGAGGTAAAAAACTTCCCCAAATATAAAAACATTGTTTGACAATATAGTTTCTAGAAACAATGTAGTCAACTCTATCTTGTCAATTGAGAAGTCCGAATGTGTACGCAAGTAATCCTGTATATATTGGATGCCCGTTTCATTTGGTATTGTTGTAAATAAACTGACAACATCTAAGGTAACCAAGTAATAATGTTTCTCCTGATCTAATTGGTTGAAGTATCCATAGACACAGTATGCACCCCCATCATATATTCAAAAACATTCTGAGGGAACAGCTTATGAGAGCATCTAGGCTCAATCCATCTGAGGATGGATATAAGAAAGAGGTGGAGGAAATGAGGAGAATGTTCTTGGATAGGGGCTATCCTGATGGAGCAATAGAACAAACCATCTTAGAGGTAAATAGACTGAGGGACACTA
>NC_056751.1:618016553-618089053 GCF_019279795.1 Protopterus annectens | reverse complement strand
AAACTAAAATACTACCTATATATACACGAAAAAATATTCTCATTAGTGATTTTACTAAATATGTACCCAATTCAGGTCAGATAACTTATTTAGGTATAATACTATCTAAAGATATTAAATCTATTATATATAATAATTATAATACCTGTTTTCTTAATATACAATATCTTTTTAATACCTGGAATAATATGTTTTTTACTATGGAGGAGATACTTACAATTATTAAAATGATAATATTCCCCAAGATTTTATACTTAATACAATCAATAATACTTCCACCTACAAAAATAATTATCAAGAAACTGAACACACTAATGTTAAATTTCTTATGGGCACCTAATAGACCTAGGATTGCATTAAAGAAACATACTAATAGCTGGTCTCAAGGGGGTATTTCTTTTCCAGACTTTAATTTATATACTATCTCTTCTATTGTAAAAGTTATTACTTTATTAATAGATCAGTCATAGGTCACAAAATGGAAAGATTATTGGGAGCTAATTAGTATACACTTCATGAAAATCTCCTTAAAACATAAAAATATGATTGTAAATAACTCCATGTTATGGTTACTAAAGGAATTTTGTACTTCACCTATTACACCTAAACATATGGTTTGTTACCCATTAAATATTATTATTAGTTATTGTAACTTTATATTCATGCACCCTAAGTATAGGGAATGGAATTTTATTGTATTTCCTATAATGTATACTCAGGGTATGCTTTTGTCATCTACTTCTGAAGGAACTCATTTAGCTATAGATAATGATATAAAGTACTGGTATCAGTTGATATCTGATAATAAAGTTAAAAATCTAGATTTCTTAAAACAAGAATTTGATTTAAGAGAAACTTGCTGGTTAGAGGTTCAGACCTTTAGACAACATCTCATTAATAAAATAGATTTAATGTCTATAACTGTTAAAGAATCTATTCCAACACTGATTGATTACTTGATATTAAATTTACAACATAAAGTTTCTGATAAAGGTAAACTTTCATACATACATAAAGTTATCAGACAAGAAACTTTTACAGTGTAGATTCATACTGGAATTATTTCACTTCTATTAATGGGGACCCACCAAATCAACAAGATAAACAATATATATTGGAATCTGCTTATAGAACTACGTCTTCCATTGTCTGGAGACTTTATACATGGAAATTTTTACATAGATCTTTTATACACCTTTGATGATGAATAAAATAAATAATAAAGATAATCTATGTAAGAGATGTAATGTAGAAATTAATGCTGACTGGGCTCATATGTTTTATGACTGTATAAAATTGAAAGAATACTGGAAGTCAATTAATGAATTTTTGCAGGCTCTTTTTACAGATAATTTCATTATTTCTAAATCTCTTATATTATTCAACACATCTGTACCTCAAAGTGTTAAAAAGGTTAAGCTTCCCTTGTTATGGTCTATTCTAGCAGTGGCTAGGAAAATAATAACTAGAAATTGGATTTCAGATACACCTCCTTCGTTCAATTAATTTAAAAATGTTATGAATATAGTGTGCCATATGGAAATAAACACAATTAGGACTAGAACAAATAGAAAAACATCTTATTTTATTGTATGGGATAATTTACAAAATTTGTTAAAAAAATTTTAATTTCAATAGCATGGTATTTTAGTTTAATTAATTGATCTGATTGTAGTGGATGTCTTTGTAAATACTTTAGTTGTTTTGTTGAATATTATAATAATACCTATTTTTAATTACTTGTATAAAATTGTTATGATATTTCTCTTATATGTTAAAACAATAAACCTGTTTTGAAAAAAAAGAAGTGAGCCTTAGATGAATCAACAGCTGATCGTAGCTATACCATAGTACTGATCAGAGATGTCTTCTGGATTGTGATTGTGCTCTATAATGTAGTTGACTCCTCCTGTCCATGTACAGCTCAGTAATGGCCGTGGACCAGTAGACAGGTCCCCTGCCTTTGGAGGAGTGAGTCTTGTAATTATCTGGGATAGCATGATCCATGAATTCCAGTAGTTATCTATAGAATGTGCTTGTAAAGTATGTAGTTGTCTGAGCCGTAATTAACACTGTCCCAGGGTCATTGAGGGATGCCACCTCAGTTTGTACAAGTGTGACATTTGCTCATGAGAAGTATGTCACTGAGATCACATAGGATGTGTGTGTGTATAGGATATGCATGTCTAGTGAGATGAATGTATGTTCTGACCTTAACAATTACAGGCATACCTCTGTTGTGGAACATAGAGTCCCCATGTGTGTGATGATCAGGTACCACATGTATAACCCCCTGTGGGTGTGGTGACCAGGTCTGCCCTAGCATTTGAGTGTAACAATCTTAGCAACTGTTGTGCAAGGGTGTCACTGCTTGAGTATTATACCCAGTCAATGTTTGTGTATTTGTAGTCACACAATATAATGGTGTTTGGTGAGACCTTCACATTCCCCAGTGTTCCCAGGAATAACAACTGTTGTGCCCATGTTTGGGAGTATGGTCTGTAAAAGTCTACAAAAAGAAATGCAGTTTTGACTACTCTCAGTTGCACATGTACGTTCCCCAATGCTTTGTGTATTGCTACCAACCTGGAGGTGTGTGTATGAATGATGTATATGGAATCCCCCCTATTGTTGTTGTCCAGTCCGAGTCTTGTGTCCGAAAACCATTGTATGATGTAAAACATGTTAGTGCTGCTGTGCTTTTGTGAGCTTGAACCAGGTGTTTGTTACTGCACATATATCAACAGATTCCATACTGATGTGAGTCCTGAGTGCATGCATTCTGAGGGTTAGACATTAGTTGTTGAGCACCATCACTCTCCATTTCCTGTACCCTGTAACGTCTATGGCTGTGGTTATGTCATCTGACCCTCGCTTCAAACAGCCACTATGTGTGTGTCGAGAGCCTAATATAGTCTGTGAAAGCCTAGGAGTGACAAGTGCATGGTGTCCATAGCGAATGTACATGGCATGTTGAGCATGTAATCCCAGGCTGACAGACACTGGATCCCCTGTGAATGACAACAATATGTTAGGCAACTGTTAAAACTGATCATGTCATCTGTATACTGTGACATAGTACTTGGTGAGGGTAAGATGCTACACAAGGTCAGGGTCATACTGTCCTGGGCTACATGATCAGAGAGCCCCTCTATGTCTCTTGCCATGTAGTCCAGGGAGGAACGTCTGAGGGTCTACACACCAGAATGCTCAATGATGGAGCCATATTTGTACTTGCAGTGGACTGACAGCAGTGCATGTGTCATGTGGCATATCCTGGCACCCGACACACAGCACAAAGTGACCTTCACCTTGTTCAGCCTGGTGAGTGGGATGTCAGTGTGACCGACAATTACACTCACCTAATACAGTTGTATGAGGTGTGTTGTGTAGGCCTAAGGGCAGTGACTGTGTGGCAGAATGACTTTGTGAACTATGTGATGATATGTGTGTATGGTTGTGTGTTAGCAGTTGTTTGTGTGTCTGCTTTGGATGTCTCAGCTGCTTAGGCAGAGTACATTTAGATGCTCCAAGTATGTCATTGTGTGTCAATGTATATGGTTTGCTGTTGTCATAGGTGCATGTGTGATGGTATTTGTGGTGTGTGTCGTTACCTTCACCACCCGATAGACTGTGCCAGTCATGGCTTGGGAGAGCTCAGCCTCCTGTCCATCTATACAGTTGCACCTCTCACAGATATCTGAGTTTGTTGGTAAGAGGACAGTGTTACCTGTGTACATAAGGCAGTTGTAACAATGCGTCAGAATTCCAATATGCACCAGCTGGACTGGAGAGTACACACAAAACCGACCTTTGGACATGCCAGGATATGATGATGACATACACTGTTGACTGATCACAAAGAATCAGTAGTGTGTCAAGTGTGTAAAAGAGTATAACAGGGTTTTAGTGTTCAGGTTTGTTGTTGCTGTGGAAAGATAATCTGCAAAGGAGTACAGACAGAAACATTACACCTCCTTCAGCAATGTCAGAAATATCGATGCACAGTAATATATGTCCTGTCAGGGTCAACTGTACCTGACTGACAATGTCAACATCCTGTCAGACAGGCCAATACATACATACCCACCTCCCAGTCACAAAAGGCCCTAACATAATACCAGGAGATATCACATGTAGAATGTGTAAACTGGTCCCCACAATGCCAAATGAATCCCATCACATGGATAACATTGTTTCCCCATATGTGTCACAAGTGAACAACAGGACAAACAGGCACTGCACCCGAATAGTCTGTTGAGCCTCACACTCTCTACAGGATCTTACACTGCTGAATGTGTTACAGCAACATGTGGCACACCCCACAAGTGTTGTTGCACAGCACACCATGGGAACTATATTCCTATAAGCCTACGAAGTCCGAAATGCTAGTCCATGGAGTCCATCATGACTGCGGTCAGGAACAGAGATATTGTAAACCGACAAACACACAACACAAATGTCTGTGGTATGTTAATGAGCACATCATGTTCCCCAAACCTGCTAGATATCTTGCAAGGCAGCCACCCAGGACAAACATCACTGACAGGAGCAACACAGGTCCCACATAGACCTTGAATAACCCTTTACCAACATCACAGACACATATGGTATCCACAAAACCTACAATCCGTCCATGAATATGTATTGTCATATGAAGGAATGGTAATATGTCCACAGATAAATCACACCTGATATGAATTGTGTATTCCTGTTCAAGATGTTCACACCTGCTGACCCACAAGGTTCATTCGTGGGATTGCATAACACTACATGCACACACATAGCCATGTCCAGTCTGATGTCAGCAACCTACAAACATAGCATGTGAAAAGAAACCACACAGTAAAGCATGTAGTGCATTGTGTTAATGCGTATATCACTAGTATCATAACATAGTTCAGTAGGGGTTTGAATCCTGCAATTGCTGAGTGTGTGTGTGTAAGATTGGCTTTGAGAGGAATGGCCTTTTTGGAGACTGTGGAAACACATTAGGAGTGGTGAATACCTCTTTGCCAAGTGTGATGATGTCAGCATCCTACAAATAGAGCTTTGGAAAAGACCGCTCCCAGTAAAGCAAATAGCGCCTCGTGTTAATGTATATCTCACTGGTATCATAACATAGTCAGGTAGAGGTTTGAGTCCTGCCAAGAGTGTGTGTGGGGGTGTGTGTATGTATGTGTGAGGTTTCCTTTGAGAGGAGTTGCCTTTTTGGAGACTGTGGAAACACATTTTAAAAGAGGTACATCCCTCTTTGGAAAGTCTGATGATGTCAGCATCCTAGAAATATTCAAGGAAAACAGAAGCCACCCGGTAATGCATACAGCGTGCTTTGTTAATGCGTATTTCTCCAATAGCATAGCATAGTTAGGTAGGGGTTTGAATCCTGTGAATGTGTGTATGAGACTGCCTTTGAGAGGAATGGCCTTTTTGGAGACTGTGGAAATACATTAGGAGTGGTGAATACCTCTTTGCCAAGTGTGATGATGTCAGCATCCTACAAATAGAGCTTTGGAAAAGAATGCTCCTAGTAAAGCACATAGCATGTCATGTTAATGCATATGTCACAAGTGTCATAACATAGTTAGGTAGGGGTTTGAGTCCTGCAAGCGCTGAGTGTGTGTGCTGTGTGTGTGCCACAGGTGGTCAATGCAGTGTGGGTCTTGCTTTTACTACGGTATGACATATGTTTCAAACAATATGTGCATTGCACACATCAGGTATCTGCGTGTCAAATAGATTTGTGTACATGTAACCTCAATCAGTACATAGGTGTGAAGCCTGCATACTACATGAATACATTTGTAACCTTCGACAGATTGCGCCGCTGCTTCTCAGATCATAGGCCACATATGTATGTCTGCATCAAGACTGGCCAATGTAGTGACCCTTAGCTAAGGACATCCCTGCCACACACACCCATGACACGTACTGTAGAGTACTGTGAGTGAGGGTAATTGCTGGGGTATATGTCAGACATGTTCATACACAACAACAACTGGCAATAATGGACAGTCATGATAGGTGTGCACCAGCCCTGTGGATATGCATACAAGCCCCTAATGTGTTATGTGAAACACCGAGGGACCCCACAATACCTATGGATATGTGGATACCAAGGGACAGATTACATAACACATGTCTGTCTGTACATATTGGTACCCAACATACATGTTCAGGGCTACCACCTATGTGGTACTGTCGGGATAGTATGTATAGTAAATGTGAATGACCATGCCATAGATGGCGTACTGCTATACAGCATGCATTGGACAACAGGTATCTGTCTGTATGATACCCTTGTGTAGGTTATGCGTCCCATCCAGGGAATGTAGGCCAATACATGCATTATCAGATGTGGATGGACATATCCCTAGTATGTTTGCATGTACCGAAGAGGGCTTTATGCCACACAGGTGTGGTCCCAGGAACGTGTGGCGGTCAATACCACTGGTTACTGTTATAGTATAGTACTGGAAGAATCCAACTGTTACTGAGTTCCCTACAACTGTGAGTCATTTGTCAGGACATCATCTAATGATTGGTTATAGTCATGCTGTTGAGGTGGTGTATACTGCCAGACTGCAGATCATTGACAGATATCAATGGTATCACCCACAGCATACTGCCAACCCATGTCATACACACATGTGTACCCATGTTAGTACATATCTGTAGTAGAATGCATACTGGCCATCAAAAGATACTATGAGATGTTAACAATGTGTAGAACAGGGTATATCATACATCCCACATGTCCACTATACACATACATGCAGACAGTGCGCACACACCATGTTCACAGATGTACACCTGCTAATTTGTAATGCACACATCACACACGTACTGTCCACTCACTAACACATGCTGGCAACACTGTACACTTCAGCCAAGTGGCACATGGGTGGAAAATACATACTCAGACCTAACACTGGTGTAAACAATGCTACAATGACTATAAGAGCTGTGATGCATAATACCTGCTCAGATATAACTACAAGGATATCAGTACACCTTCCTGTTGGCAACTTGCTACTATTGCTACACTGCTATGATGTCACCCTGTGCATCAGAACCATGTTAGCCTATTCCTGCATCAATGTGACAGATGACAGGAGGTGGTACAGGTGTCATCATATGCACAGGGTGTGTTATAGGCTTGCCAGAGCCCGACATTGACCCATCCAATCAGCATGGCTGTGTGTGTGTGTGTGTGTGTGTGTGTGTGTGTGTGTGTGTGTGTGTGTGTGTGTGTGTGTGTGTGTGTGTGTGTGTGTGTGTGTGTGTGTGTGTGTGTGTGTGTGTGTGTGTGTGTGTGTGTGTGAGGGACAATAGTACTGTATGGGCCAATGTTGATGTAATGTGTGTGTGTATGTGTGAGCCCTAGTTGAATGGTAAATGTGTGTGTGTCTGCATGCACACAACTCCACCATGTGGCTGCTATATATGGGTGGGTTTGGGACAGCCACAAACTGTAACTGCTAGGCCGTACAGATCACTGTCTCTGGCCACAGACACCGTACCTGTGCCTAGCAGGGGTGCTACAGGCAGTATCGGGTACCAACCCTGACTGGGTGCTATCATCAGAGGCAGAGGTATGATGACTGGACACATGTCCCTGCTGGAACTGGCTAGCACCATGTGCACGTGGTCTAGTAGGATGGTCAATGGACAGGCCAGCCCCAGCATTGCTGGGGCTGGTACTGCCACTATGGGAGCGGCTGTGATCCATGGTCCGTGCGCAATGACTTCCAACTTATGCTGTTGCTGGCATGCGTCCACATCAGCCTCTCATCCTTCCCGCACAGTCCTGGCTCATGGCTAACACATTGTGGAGGACATCTAATGTCTCCCTCCAATGGCTATCAATGACCACGGTGTAATTCCAGATTGCACCAGCAAGGTCATGGATGCTGTCATTGATAGCAGTGTAATGGGCCCTCTGCACCCTTAGTCCCTGTCAGGTGTACCGTTCCATACGTGCCTGTGCCTGCATTACAGCCCGGAACATACTGGAGGTTGTAATACCTCCAGGGGCAAGTCTGCCAGGGGCAATATGACCAGTGGTGCTCCCCTGAGAACCCCTGAACATCCGCATATGTGGTACCATTCTGGTAATCCAGCTATGGCTGCTGTGAGGGGATGCACATGCCATAGGTACCACGGTCTCCTTGTCAATGCCAACTGTATGCTGTCCCTCAGCTACGGCCATTGGTGACGAGGGATGTATTGGCAGTATGAGTGTGCGCATAGATGGGGTTGACCACTGTGTACTGTCAATTGGTGGACCAACGACAGACTCTGTCAGACCTTCCTGTGCCACAATACATGTCTCATCATCTCCACTATTAGTGGCTGTAACATCCGGTTCCCTGCTACATTCATCCACGCCTAACACAGCACCTGTGGAAGGAAGAAAGGAAATGCACTTTACAATCTGTACATGATGTTAGCACACATGCACACATGAACACATGAATACATGCACACATGCACACATGAACACATGCACACATGAACACATGCACACATGCACATATGAACACATGTGCACATGCACACATGCACACATGCACACATGCACACATGCCCACATGAACACATGAACACATGAACACATGCACACATGAACACATGCACACGAACACATGAACACATGCACACATGAACACATGCACACATGAACACATGAACACATGCACACATGCACACATGCACAAAAATACACTGCTCACCACAGCACATACACACACACTCACACACACACACACACACACACACACACACACACACACACACACACACACACACACACACCAGCAATCCAACACATACACAATAGTGGGTGATGGTGGGTAACAGTATCACAAGGCAAACAGTCACCACACACATGTCAGCAGGCAGACCATGTGTTGCTTAACACCATGCAGTGCAAGTGTAGACAGCCCTATCTAATGACATTATACATGGCTATGATGCATGTGTGTAGTTGTGCAGTGATTGGCTACACCCTGGAACACAATGTGTACATGGACACAACATTGCTGTGCAAGTATTATCTGCTCTGAAATGTCATGTGCACCATCACTCAATGGTATACATACCATGGCTGCATGTGTCATCTGTGTGACACATAGATTGACATGTGTGATGACAGTGTCTGTGTCCATATCACATAATAGTGGGCACAGGTGTAGCAAATGCATGCAATGTACAGACATGGGATGAGTGGTGCATGTAGACATGAAGGAATCCCAATGCACAACATGGACATTGCACAGTGGTTATGGTGCATGTGGGACATATTGCAGATATGTTGTTGCCAGCCATGACATGGCATGCTACACGACCGCAACGTTAAACACCACACATACCCAATGTGTGTCATGTGACCTATACACCCAATAGCATTCCAGAACATATATGTGACTCTTTGTACAGATGGTGGCTGTTGTGCAAAATGTGTATACTAGCATATGTAAGCACACACACAACAAGCTATACATGGTGTGTATAGGTGCATATGTTTGCACACATAGAACAATGAGGTGCACAGCAAAGACGGCTATGTGTAGCACTGTGGTCACTGTAACTGGATGGGGTGTAGTACCATGTGCCATCATCATCATCATGCATCTTATGGTCACTCATGGCTACTACTGTGTGACAGACCACCACCTAGCATGCTGTACCTGAACTGCAATGTCATGGATATGTTCTCTATTACACATCCACTTTGTACATGGGTGTATGAGGTGCCCAGTAGGGAGCATTGCCTAACATGACTGTGTTATTTGTTGAAGAGTGTTGCACAGCCCCATCATAGGCCTCTACCCCTGAGGTACATCATGTGTGTGTGGATGACATGTGGGATACTGATGTGTGACCTTACAGTGGGTGTGTGGTTATGCCATATGTAGCATGACTTTGTGTACTGCATGTGATAAATGTCTTATGTTGTGTGCAGTACAGGGTTGCCACAACTGTGTGTCATGCTCTGTGTATTGTATGTCATTGAGGAAGCTACTGACATTACTGAGCTGTGCAACGTCTCACAGCAAACACGCATGGCAGGCATTATGCGTAGGTGTGTTACGTGTACATAGCCTACACCTCACCTATGACATGCATATTTCATTACCAACATTTCAGGTATAACACACTCACCAGCATGGATCGGCTGTCCTGCCGTCACACCAGAGGGACCTACGAGAATATGAGAGGGTTCATCAGTGGCCACAACTGTGGCATTGCTACAGTGGGTATGCTAAACTGCAGTACAACAACAGTCGACAGTCACAGGTGTAAGGGTATTATACAAACTATCCGTATTGCACAACAGTAGGCAGCGGAACTGCTAAACACAAAGTACACATCTCACGTACACATAATCTCACAATACAGTTAACTGTAGTCTACAGATTGGGCATATTACCTTCTTGCTCCAGGTAGATGTGCTGGGTGGCTCCAGCCTCCATTACAACACATGTGAGAGGTTGCCGTAGCTGTTGTCCAGGAGCCACCATGCTTAGGAGCAGCTCCACCGCTCTGGTGAGGGGGGGATGTATGGCCACCCCACCACCTGTGGCAAGCTGCAGTCTTTGGATATCAGACGCACGCCACCAGACCTGTCTAATTAAATCACTGCAGTGATGGCGTACCTGCTCATATGTCCGGTTATGCATGCCTATGTCATTTACCTGACTAACAAGTTCCTGCCACAGTGCAGTCTGCTCCTGCTGGTGCTGGCTGGTTCTGGAGAACAGCATAGTGTACTGCTGCAAAAGGCTGTTGACTATCACCTCTTCCTCTTCTGCAGTGTAAGCTGGATTACATTGGTGGGCCATCAGGCTGAAAAAGATATGAACAATATGTGTGAGAGTGTCCTGTGGCACACTTTACACCTTTACCCACATATATCACTTTACTGACATATATACCATCCTATTGTCTGTCAGTGGTTACACACATTCACTAACACTTACTGGTTCTCAGGCCACAACTAACTAACACTGCCTGGCAGACTCTATATATCACACCAGTATACAACAGTACCCGACACACTGTTTGTGACACATTGCACAACCTCAAGACAGGGGTGTATATCACACCAATGCACGGACAGAGATGTCATCCATTGCAATGGATGTAAAGTACAGGTACAGTAGTACCAATCAAACACCCTAGTCATTGATGCCATAGCCCTGCCTAACAGATGTGTCCAGCTGTTACTATAGGTGGCATACTGCTGTAACAGACTATAGATGTTGCTGGATACATACGTCAACCCTGTAACACACATATGATTGCAGCCATTGTACAGGCATAATCACACACACATCAGGCAAACATACAACGCACCACTGTTTGCCAACACAGATGAGCATTACCTGTGTACCACTACTTACACACCCTTATGCCTGCAGTCTGTCCTCTATGCAGACTACAGGAAACACACATGACAGTGTTTCCAAGCAATGTGAATGCACACCATACTGTGCTGTTTAGCCCTACAGCTTCAGGTAGTACTACAGTTCATATTGGTGATGGATTCACCTGCAGTACCAATCACTAAGCATACATGTATTGCTTTAGCCTACAATGAGACACCACATTCATCAACGGAGAACTACGTCACATCATATGCCGTACTAGTATGTCTGCCTAACAGTACATTACACATCAGTTGCTGTCCTCACAGCTAGGTCAGGCACTACCATGTCAGATACAACATCACACTATGCTATCACACATTTACAGACCTTGCACACATTCAGCTTTACACTCATTCAACCTCACATAGCAGCTATTGCATTAAGTACATGTGTGAGTGCATAGTGTCATAGGTAGGTAATATGTTATTGGCCCTAGGGCCTACGGCAGCCTAGCCATATGCTACCATGGCCTTTGACACACATGTACTTTGATTTCACTTGCCCCTGCCATCCTGAACTACAGAGGTGTTTCCTGGGGTGTATTAACAATCTCCCACACAATCATCAGGGGTATTTATAACAACTGCTAAAGAGGAGCCTTGTTTTCTATTGCTATGTGGTCTATTCCGGTGGATGACATATATCTGACATGGGAACCTATCCCTCCAGCATGTGCTGTTTAGTGAGCTGACAAGGTTTAGGGCCCTGGAGCGTGTAACCCCGAGGGGTTGTGATATGTTGCCATGGTGGTTGTCAACCAGCTATGGGTGTGACATACCTCTGTATGTCCGGCAGAGGTCACCTCTGTGTGGCCAGTATGCAATACAGTGTAGTTGTGGTTTTGTGAGTCAGTCTACATAGGGCATCTGTTTGCGGACAGTATTACCCTTTGGGAGGTCTGTCTGTGGCCTGTTCACCTGGTGTAGTTGTCATTTCAAGTACATACCACAAAGGGCATTGTGATGAGTAGAGGGGAACCCTAACCTATACTTCCATAGATGACACACCTGTTGTCATGACACATACCACACAGACAGATTACAGGTGTAGTGTGGCACTATCTTCATCACAGTGGAGGCTACTGTCCACCTGTGTCCCATATTCCCTTATCACACCTTCACTGTTAGGTAGATCTCTGCCTATGTGTTAGTTAATGGGTACACTGTTTTGGGAAGGTGGAATGGCACTACAGTATCAACATTTGTCTACAGTCTATAAATTGTTCACCACACACCTGTTGCGGTACATATGACCCCGTGTCTCTGTGTCTCTCTCTCTCTCTCACTCTATATGTGTGTGTGTGTGTATATATATATATATATATATATATATATATATATGTATATATATATATATATATATATATATATATATATATATATATATATATATATATATATGCATATCTATACACATACATGTACACATCCATTGCTGTACACATGGATGTACATATAGGCACATGTACAGTCCACCTTTCATGGTGGGGATCTCACTTATGCTACAATTGTGGGATGTACAGGTATGTGATTACATTGCACAGTGTTTTGCAGAATGCATGTGGGTGTCCTCAGCCCTTGTAGCATTAGCAGGCCTCACTCTCTGTAACACATCAGATCTGACAAATATGTCCCACAGCATTTAACCACCACATGACATATATCAACACTACCATAGCTGGCCTTAGGCAGAGGCCTACTGGGCGGCCAACTACGGCGTGGCTCTAGCAGGGGTGCTTTTCCACTATTTATGTGGACACAAGGATGGGGGTACCAGGAAGTGTGGTAGGGGGTGCCGTGGGGCCCTTTTGCCTAGGGCACCAGTTGACCTAAGGCCACTCCAGCACACTGCATGCTGTCTTCTAGGCCACACACTACAACCTACATGGATATATGCACATATCAACATTCACTGACAGATAACTGTCCACCCTTCACTAACAGTTGCAGTATGTCCCTTGCCCTATGCACATGTGCAGATACAGATAGATACATACTGCTGCCGGACATGGATGATTTGCAGTGTGTAGAGTACTCTTCATGAACATCTACAACATGCAAATACATACATTTGTGTTACATACCTTACCTTTGTATTTACCTACTCCTTGTGTTACGGTTTTGTATCTTTTTTTTTTTTTTTTTGCTGGTTTGATTTGGGTTTTTGCCCTCTATTTCATCTTCGGTCTCTGTTTCTGCCTCTCTTCTGTCCCTGTCTCACTCTGTGTGTGTCTCTCTCTCTCTCACTCTCTGTCTCACAACACCTGCAATGATATAATTGCATGTGTGGACTGCAGGTATAGCCTGTGTTTCTAGGTATCTGCACTTGTGAATGTGACAGCCTCTGCACCAGTTGCTGCCCACCATTCAGTAATTGCATGCAGCCTGCTGTTTGGTGATTGCATTACTCACTGTGATTGCAGCCCACTGCTATAAAATGCTAGGAAAGATAGGAGTAGCCCTTTCAGATTTCAAAGGTGGGGCCCATTCTTGTTTGCTCTGGACACCGTTTTGTCAGTCTGAAGGTTCGTATATGTCTCTTATCTGATGCTAGGGTTGTAGCCAGTTATGTGCATGTTGTACTCATACCTGCATGTTGCTGCTTCCAGTACACACATCTCAGTGTAGACATGTACGCACCCTCCAAATGCTAACACAGGATACATGGAAGTATGTACTTTTTTCTCACTTACACAATTAACTGCCATACAAATGTGGTTATTGCACTGTATTCCTGTGGCCAGTGTTTATCCTGGTCTGATACTGTGTGGTGTTTGTAAGGTGCTACTGTAAAAGAAACCAAAATGAAAACAACCAGAAGAAAACCACAAAACGACTCAGTGCTCAAGACCTTAGAACACACAAAAATCAGTACTGTTGAAATGGTATTAAAATCTTAGTCCCAAAGGAAATATTCGAAGAACAAAGTTGAACCAGGTTAACTGTCCTATATTCAGGAGGCAAAAAACAAATCCGTATAGCAGGAACAAGTATTACTTTAATAATCCACAGGAATATAGCAAACAAGCGCTTTCGCCTGGCGTGTCCCAGGCTTTCTTTTACAATGACTGTATGGCCATGTAGTTAATGTATTTTTAAAGATACAACACGCTTGCACTTTAAACACAATGTTATTAGAAGCATATCTGAGAGCTAACGGCTTGATTTTTTATTTTTAACAATTGAATTCTTTTATTAAGTAATTATCCAATAGGATATTCGTATTGTTAATTGGTTGGCCTATTTTGTAGAATATATTAACTACATGGCCATACAGTCATTGTAACTTGAGAAAGCCTGGGACACGCCAGGCGAAAGCGCTTGTTTGCTATATTCCTGTGGATTATTAAAGTAATACTTGTTCCTGCTATACGGATTTGTTTTTTGCCTCCTAAATATAGGACAGTTAACCTGGTTCAACTTTGTTCTTCGAATATTTCCTTTGGGACTAAGATTTTAATACCATTTCAACAGTACTGATTTTTGTGTGTTCTAAGGTCTTGAGCACTGAGTCGTTAAGGTGCTACTGTAACATTATTCCCTGCTAGGATGGCTGGTTCTCCTTTCACAGTCATGTCATGCAATTCCACAACCACTGCTGGTAAAGACCCACAGAAAAGGGCTTGTGTTATATCATTCCTAATTTCCATTTACATTCCCTCATTGTAATGCATGATATATTTATTTCAGAACCAAGTTATTTGTATATCTGCTGTGGCTTAGTGGTGATTCATGCAGTCTATTGTGTCAATGGTCTGGGGTTCGAGACTGGCAGAGGTTTTTTATTTTGCTGCTCAGCAGAACAAGGGCCCTGCCATAGAGTGACTAAGGTACTTTTAAGCAGTAGTAAGCAGGTTTGCGTGGGTTTGCGCGATGCTTAGCTACGCTTAGCTAAGCACTCACATGCGCACACTCGCTTAATCCCGCTCACTACTACTTAAAAGTGCTTACTCCTGTTAACCCCCGCACTAATTTCTTTGAAAGAAAAGAAAATGGGGAGATAGGAAAGTGGTGAAAAAGGGCACAGAGAGGGAAAGACAGTAGGAAAACAAGCTTGGGATGTGCAGGACGGGTGTAGGGAAGGTCCATAGCTGCCCATTTCTTTGCCAGCAATAGCTGTGCATATGTTGAAAATTTGGAGTGAAATTTGAAACCTTCCACCCCTGACAGTGGGGTGAGGACAACATAGTTTGTTGTACTGCCAATTAGAATTATCAGTGTACATGTCCAATGGACATGTGTGCAAAATGGGAAGCTATGTATGGGGCGTAATTTTTTTCGGGTACAGATTGCCGCTTTTTTT
The DNA here is from genome assembly GCF_019279795.1 of Protopterus annectens. Taxonomy (NCBI): domain Eukaryota; kingdom Metazoa; phylum Chordata; order Ceratodontiformes; family Protopteridae; genus Protopterus; species Protopterus annectens. Next base: position 618,073,316 of record NC_056751.1, on the reverse strand, counting down.
TTTAGGGGAGAGTGGTAAGTGAGGTAGAGGAAGTAGGTATATTTGGGGAGGTAGGTTGGGTACGAAAACAGACAAGACAAACAAGATGCATATAGGGGCGAAGTATGACACATGGGGTGGGTAAACACAATTGACGGGGACGGATGTTTGGAAATCACAAGCCAATGAGCCCACAGATGGAACAGTGGGACTGATATCCCCACCCATGGGCAGTCACCACTGGACCTTCACAGACCCAAGGGTTGCTGTGCTGGGGGCTGAATAGGAGGGGCAGGCTCACCCGTGAGTCGCGCCACTCTCACCTCAACCCGGCGTAGGGGATCAGCGACTAAACGCTGGATCTCCCTACGCACCACAATCCGGACCCTTCGGAGGGTGACAGGAGGCCCTTCTCCACCCACGCTTGCAGGGGGAGGGCAAGTCTCATCCCCTGCAGCGCTTCCACCCAAAGGTGGCACAGGACCTATGGAGGAGGGTGGCCCTGGCTTGGCACTAGACCTGCTGGTGCCAGGTCCAACTGCCAGATGAGGTGGGACAGGTGGGTCCACTGGGAACGGCCTTCCCATATGTTCTGTGATTTGGTGTTTTTAATTACAACATAGACAACAGCATTCCAAGTTAGTTGCAACAGCATGCAGTAATATTCCCATTAACCCAACACCCCAGGGTTACAACAGTTGAACAGCAAGCATAACACATGCATGTATTGAACAACAGTGGACATGCCAACAGCATGCAGGGATGATTGGTGGCAACAGGCTACCAAGATTGTGATGTTTTAACAGGGGACATGCATCAAAGTAGGTGCAGATTTTTATAACAATAGGACATATGTCCCAACAAATGTTGTGAGATTTCACATACCCATTGAGGTGTGGAATTGCATTGTTTATGCACATGGAGTAGGGTGTAAAAAAAACCTCCATTAACATATTATTAGTACTTTAACTGTACATTACATTCCTATATACTGCAGGTGTATATCCCCTACATGTATTCTTACACTAAGCAACATGCATTTGATTGTGTTATGGGTTTTGCTACTTCATGATATACCTGGCCTATATCTGACATGGTAACTGTCCAGGATGCAGATGTTACTACTACATACTTGTATTAAATTGACTTGTTTATGTATGTGCACATCAGGATGTGTTCACATGAATTTTTCATTTGTTTTCTACACAACCCTACTTTTCAGGTAACACACTTAAGTTTCTGGGGAACACCTTGACAGGCTACTCGTGTGCTAGATTTACCTATGCATGTCAGCCATTTCACAACTGTTTAGGACTGTTGCATACTTCACAGCTACTGGCACTTCCTTCATCCACTTTATATGGGACTGCACTACTGGGGGTTGTCAGCACTTACTACAACAGAGTAACATTTCTTCGCTACAAGGGTTCAACAACATTTCTGAGTAACTGGCACATACACACTGCAAGTATTATACCTTTCTTATTTACATCAAAACTCTTTTCTACAGCCTCTCTCCTGTATTTGACATTACACTGCATACAGTAGACCTATTCAGGAAATGTTATACCTTTATTGATAGGTTACAAGACTGTTTTACAGGCTTTCTCACGTTTTATCTATGACAGTGCATGCAGAGATAGTATTCCAGACACGTTTTTGCTTTATTCATGGGTTACTACACTCTATTCCTGCCTATCTGACTTATGATATGTAACAGTACATGCAGATGATTTATTCAGGGAATGAATGTTTTATACTTCACAGCTACTGCCACTTCCTTCAACCACTTCCTATGGGACTGCACAACTGTGGGTTGACAGCACATAACACAACAGTACTATTTATTATTGCAAGGGTACAACAACATTTGAAAGTAAGTGACACAGACACACTCCAGGTTTTATACCTTTATTAACTCATTCCCTCCAGTAGAGCTCTTTTGAGTATGTACCTTTAACTCCTAGTGGGTGTGGCTTCAGCATTTAAAAATTGAAGTTATCACCATACATTTTTAGCAAATACCCATTAACAGAGGTCATATATCAATACAATTGTGTTTGCTATCATGTATGCTTCAAGATAAAATTTTCCGATACCTTGTATGTAACATGGTTTTGGAATTATTAATGCAAATATGAACAGGCAATATTTGACACCTAGAGGAGCAGTAGGGTGAAACTGCAGAAATGCCTGGAGACGTCACTCGGCTGTAATGAGTTAATTACATTGAACACTCTTTTCTACAGGCTCTCTCCTTTACTTGTTATTACAGTGCATACGGAAGACATATTCAGGACATATTATACCTTTCTTGATGGGTTACAATATTCTTTTTCAGGCCTGCTCACTTATATGATATGACAATACATGCAGGGATAGTATTCCAGAATTATTTTAGCTTGATTGGTGGATTAGTACACTCAATTTCTGGCTCACTGACATTTGTTATATAACAGTAAATGCAGATGATTTAATCTGGACATTTTATTGCTGTATTATTGGTCTTAAACACTTTTCTCATGCTCACTCACATATATCCTGTAACAATACATGCAGAATATTTACCAACCTGCCTGGTGGTGCAGGCTTAGCAGCCTATCTGCATAGGCTTGCTGATTCATAGCACAAGCACCTGCAGCTGTGGAGTAAATAAAGGGATATTGAGACATACCTATCCATTATTTAGACTATATTAGCTTATCTTACATACTGCATTCCATGGCTACCTACTTAGTAGTAGGGGCATCCCGCATTTGACGAGCCTCTTGGATCCACTGGTTCAGAAGGTCCTGCTTCTGCCTCTTCAGGGCTGCATGGTGGTGACGGACCTGCTCACCAGTCAGAGGGATGCCTGTGGCACTGGTGAGTTCATGAGCCAACCGGTTCCAAGCCTCCGCCTTATACTCCCTTCCTTGGAACTGGCTCTGCAGGAGTTGAGTCTCATGCCAATGGACTAGGAGCCAAGCCATATATCTTGACACCTCAATGCCCCAGCGTTGCGCTCAAAAGTGTGTACCCTCTCCAGCACCAGACATTCTAACTGCAGATGGGAGCTACAATCAGTTATGGTGAGTATTCCCGCCTATGCGACTTAAATATGCCGCATTTCCCACACTTTTCTGTGATTGGCCATTTTTGAATATTCTCGGCTGACTGCGGATGTGCTTGGCAATGGTTAAGCAAACATTTATTACTATATATATGTTAACAGTGGATGTTTTTCCTAAGCTGTTGTGGCTTAGTGGTTCAGTACTTTGATTATGGTGCATAGTGTCCTGGGTTCAAATCTTATCATTGAATTTTATTTTACTACTGTCCAGACAAGTTAGGGGGTGTGGCTGTGTGTAAGCAACTTTGCTCTACGTTGCTCCACGTTGCCCGGCGGGGCACTGGTTGGCACGGCACGCACCTCTGCGCAAACCAATTGCGCTGGGTAAAGCCCTATTTAGCTTTGGGCAACTATTTTGCGCTGGGTAAAGTGCGATTTAGCTATGGGCAACTACATTGCACTGGGTAAAGCGCGAGTTAGCTAGGGGCAACTACATTGCGCTGGTGAAGCTCTGCTTAACTGCGGGCAATTTTATATTGGGAGCCTTAAAATATTTATTTTATTCACTGATACATTGGCCATTTCACTGCTTTTTAGTTGCGTTTAAACATATATATGTTGGGTATTATTCCATATACTGATTTAAAAAATAAATACAAAAGGGAGTGGTGCGACTTGAACCATGAACGCCTCTTCTTTGTGCGAATGCTCTACCATTATGCCATTGCTATTTGATGTGATTTGCATAAACATTCTTTCTTATGCTCTTCCATGTGAGAATTGCTAACTGTAGCTAAGCAATGGGCACACCCGCGCACACACGTGCAAATACGGGCAGCTATTTTGGGTATTTAAAAAATTTTTATGGTTATGCATTTTAGATGTGTGATGAGGGTTTACATTATCAGGTAGTGAGGTGTTGATTGCAGGGACATTTGAGAGGTCTCGCTCTTGTTTATTTCCTTTTTTTTAAACACTTGCAGGGGCGTGGACATTTGGACTGCTCGGCAGTCGGACACGCCCCCTGCTTTCTTACACGGTCCATGTAGGACTTACGGTTGGGTCAGCGTGCTCTCATGCATATTCATGACACGCTGACGTCATACCATTCAACTGCAGCCTCCGAGTAAGACTTATTAAGTCTTACATGGAGGATTCGTGAATCCGGGGGCTTGTCTTTTTGTAATATCACACCTACATAATGAAATGCACAGTAATTTAGCATAATACATACCACTACAGAATAAAACAGTGACAGTATTTGTCAATGAATTTTTGTTTCATGTTTGTTTTTCTAGTTTCATTTTTGTGATAATCATAAGATTGATAAGCTTTGCATAATACTTTGAGAGATCACTAAACTTTGCTGGAAAGCTGCAATATCTCATCAAACATAAGTTATTATTTTTTTACAAGTACTTTGAACTCATATAGTTGAGAAAATTTTAACCAGCAATATTTCATTTTACATCAATTTGAATTTCAGTTCCAGAGATCCAGGGAAGTAAATATTGTGGGAAGAAATAGCCAGGGAATTGTTATGGTTAGGCATGTATATTCCCTAGGGCCGATAGCCTAGTACCAACCAATGAACCTATGAACCTACAATCTTGACATGTAGTTATCCTTGTTGTTTCAGAATGCAGTCTTCAGCCTGTTAACTTGTTATGGGATTTATACAAAGATGAGGAAGTTATAAGTGTTACTCATTTTATTATATTATATATTTGTGAAGTTTATTTGAAGGGAAGTCTGCTTCATGACACTGAATAAAGTATATGAAGAAATAACATTTCCTCAGTTTAAAAGTAAGGCTATGACTACTTTTACAGTCTATAGTCTAGCATGAATCTCTCCTGGATATGATGTCAATTCAACACTGATACTATTAAAGTAAATCTGTAGAGATCTTTCCACAAAATGTGTATGCTTATAATATTAAATAAATAAGTTAGAACAATTGAATTCTCATTTACTTTTCTGGCAGTTATGATGAGAAAAGGCTGCATTACTGATACATATTCTTGAAAGCCAGATATCTCCAAGTGGCTGGACTTTAAGTTTTCTTAACTGTATTAACTGCTCAGGAAAAAAAGATTTTGCCATTAAGTTTTACCTGTTTAAACAATCAATGCAGAATCATTGTGCATGGTTTAGTGTTTAAGTTTACCAAACTTATCTGAAGTGTACCTCCCACACTCATAGTAATTGAATAACTCCATAAGCGACAGAGCCAGAGGGAACAACTTGCTTTGCAGAATTATCTTTATTGTCATCATACTATATAACATTGGAGCTAGTACATTTACTTATTGTGGGGGTGGTGCATAGCCTCCCACAAATAAGGGGAGTGTAGAGCATCAAATCCTCCTGCATAAAACCTAAATATATATATATATATGTATATATATATATATATATATATATATATATATATATATATATATATATATATATATATATATATATATATATATATATATATATATCTGGGATCACTACATATAACCGAAAGTTCATATGACCAAAGCCGATTTGACTGAGACCAAATGACTGAAAGTTCATTTGACCAAAAACTCATTTGACTGAAAAACAGCACTGGCAGGTATATGCCCTGTTCCCGACTGTAATGTGACCCTGGAGTGAGAATATAAAGTTGGGGGGGTGTGGGGGGCACTACAGCAGGGAACATGGTAACTATACCATTCTGTGCTGTATGGTGATCTCCATTTAAATGGTTCAAAGTTTCAAAACTTCAATCTTATGATCTCGATAAGAAAGTTGAGGTTTTAAAAGTTCAGCATTTAGAAGTAGACCTATTTTTATACTCTGTTTGCTATTGCTTAAAATTTATAAAATGTAAATAAGAATTTTTATGACCCATGTCATTTCCAAATGTATAGCATGTGGCATATGCATCTCATAAATTGATTCAGTCACAGTGCATGCAATTATTAAAAGTAATGTGAAGATGATTATTTTTTGATTTACCTGTTTTACTTGATCTGAGGCTTAGTTCTCACAAAACAAAACAAAACAAAAATAAGACATTTAAGGCAAATAAACAACCATATACAGATTACTTATATTTTATATGAATACATTTTATCATTGCCCATGGCATATTGTGAAAATGCATGTTATCAAAGCAAGAAAGTTGCAGTAACATTGTATTCATACTAGATTCTGAAAAGGAGCAGATCATTTTGGGTTCCTTATGTCTTTAAAGATGCATACACCAATATAATTTAGCTGATTTATTTGTGAAAAGGGAGTAGTATTGTTTAATGGGTCTATATTATAATTGCAAAGTCTGACAATATCGAATACGATATTTTCGACATGAGAATACCGAAAGTGCACAACATTGAACGTTTAAATGGAAAATCTCCATAGGGGAGATTTCTGTTTACTTCAATTTAGTGCGTTCTCGGATTTGGTATATTTAAATAGGGGGGGTGTGGGGTAGGTGCAGGGGGGCTTGCCCCCCTGCCTACACACTATTTAGTTTTTTTTTTGTTTGTTTTAGTTTCAATGGTTTAAGACTTTGATCGCTAAAGTTCATCCTTGTTTAGCCTGCCTGGTGCCTCCCACACCACCAGTCCAGATCACCAGCAGAATTTTGCTTGACAATCGTGGAAGAGTCCAACTGGGGCTGAGACCTCCCATGCTGGCAGAGGTTCCCCTGGTCTTTCTCCGATCACCTCTCAGGTACCTTGGCCCAGATATCTGAAACACATCCAGCATGGATGAGGATAAGGACTGAAGACTCAGGCTTAAGGGTTATCCATCAGCTAGTGACCACCATAACCATGGACAGAGCTGCAGCTCCTGGGACAGTGATGTGGCCTTTAGCTGGAGGCCATGACTCTGACACCCTGTGTTGGTCTATGTGAGGCCCCTTGAAGGACGTCTGTGACAGCTGGACTGTCAGTTATGGCTCCCAGTCTGCAGTAATCACCAAACACGGTCTGCTGTAAACCACCTGTGTTAGCCCGTACCTCTGAGAATTATATGACAAACAGTAGGGGTCCCAGGACTGAGTCCTGTGGGACTCCAGTTGTGACTGGTCAAGAGTTGGACCTGGAAGCTGCTAGGCTTACCATGTGGGTTCTGTGTGTAAGCCTTTTGGCAAACCAACCTGTGATGTATGGGTGTATGTACTGGCTGGTGAGAGTAGAAATAATACCTGAGTGGGGAATGGAGTCAAAACCCTTGGCAAGGTTCAGGTAGTATGTGTGAACTACCACACCCCACACCTAAAGTCTAGGTGACTGTAAAATGTCAAACAGGTTCAGTAGGCATGGTCTGCACTCAATCAAGCTGACCTGGGTTGTGTCAAGTGTCTGGAGGTTACCACTGTCTATGTTAATGAGTGCCATGAGGATGCTCTCCATAGCCATGCAGATGAGGTTACTCAGGCATATGGGGTGGTAGTTACCATAGTCAGTTGTGTCACAACCTTGGTGGAGTGAAATAGCTGTTGCCATGTGCCACTGAATGGCCATGTAGCCTGTGTAGAGGCTGATGTTGACTTGCTATATTAGGTGGGGGGTCACTTTGTCTTGCAGTGTCTGCAGGATGCAGTCTGGGACACCATCTGCCTCCATTGATGCTCTGTCATGCTGTTTGAAAGGGCCATTGCCACCTGTATGTCTCAGATGTTTGGGATACTGTATGTTTTGGGTATTGATGTGTGCCCTGTAAGGGGTGAAGCTTGCTCCAAATGTATCATCAAGTGTGCTGGTGGTGTCTATCAGTAGGGTCAGTATATTCAGTGCAATATTGCACCAGGACAGTGCAAATCTGTGTCTTACTGCTGAGATCCTTGACATAGCCAAAGAAGCCTTTGTTGTCATATTCCGAATCCATGCCTATTTACCTGTGGATGTCAGCCTTGGATGATTACATGAGTAACATAAGTATCTTGCTAATACTGGTCATGGACGTCTGCATGTCTTGGGATTTGCTGTTGTTCTGGATTACTGTTCTACTTCTGTTGTATAGCCTGTATATATAGGGTTCAGCAGACTGGTGTCCTTGTGTAGGAGTAGCGAGTCCTGGTTTACCATTGATGGCATGACCCATACATCTTTGTAGATGCTTATAGAGTGCATTTGTAATTCTGTCTGTATCTTGAGCAGTGTCATCCCTGAGCATGTGAGCTGTGAACCCTCCCACCTCTGTCATTAGTACTGTGAATTTAGCTGTAGGAAAGGTATTCACTGTATGTTCCTTGGATGGGGGAGATGATTGGGAGTGGAAATCATCAGTGAATATTTCATGGTCAGATCTAAACAGTGACCAGTTTACCTCTGCTGTAGTGCACCTGTTGCACATGTTAGTGATTACCACTTCTAGTATGTGTTCACCTCTTGTTAGTCCATCTACCAACTGATACAGGCCATATGAGGTGATAAATCCCAGGAAGTGCTGGGCCTGGAAGTGAATACTCCAGTAGGTTACCCAGTTAAGTGTAGGGTAGCCGACATTGACCAGTAACAGGGTGTCTGGTAGGACTGTCATGTTTACCATTGTCTCCAGATAGTTGTAGTGGTGCTCCTGGGTCATGGAGGGTTATCTGTAGCAGCTCACAGTTTGCATTGCAGTTGTGGCCGATGTTAGCTGCACATGGATGATCACAGAGGTATCATGCTGCCCCACTAACTTGGAGGAGTAGGTATCCCCGATGAATATGGTTACACCCCCTCCATGTCTGTGCCAGTCCATGTTCAGTGGCTGAAATGTGTGTTATGGGTTGTAGTCTGGTAGTGCTGGTGTGCTCACAGGAGCCTTACACAGGTCCCAGTCACAGAACAGATGTAGATGTTGTCCATACTGAGGGGCGCTGTGAGTGCGTGCATGTTGTGAGTACTACCCCTGGTGTTGAGTAGCGTAACCCTCATTGATTCCACTAATGTGCAGTTTATGGAGGTGAGATTTACCTCTGAGACCTACCTAAAAATGGCACCATGGGGGCACCAATAGCCTTGCCCAGCATTCCAAAGCATTAGGCTGACACATGCAAGTTGGTATGGTATTGTTTCAGGCATGTTTCCCATCTGTGCTTGTGTCCCATCTTTCCTGTAGGTAACCTACTGGTAAGCAACACAAAGCCTGAAACCTATACAAGTCCACTAGCTTCCAAGATAGGCTTTTGGAGTGATTAGGTATCAGTAGGCTGTATGCTATTGCTGTACTTAATTGTTGTCTGATTACATGGTGATTTTACACTGTATATTGTGATCAGAGAACTATGTATAATCACATATGATGTTGGAGATGGCCTGCACTGTAGAGGTTCACAGATAGGTTGTAGGCTATCTGCCCAAGGGCATTTAGAAGCATAACTACAGTGTGGTGGCCTTATCTGTACCATTGATGAAGTAACTGAGCCTCTGTCAAGCATAGTCAATGAAGTGATTCCAGGCAGAGTTGCTGGAAGCTGTGGAAGACTGGGGTACTGTAGGGTGATAGGGGCACATAGAAATCCCAAAAGGCCATGTTAACATGACAACCAAACAGCATTCAATTTTTCCAACAGGTCTTGCAGTGATAAAACTGGAGTGTCTCCCCCACACCCTGACCGAATGTTTCTGGGACACATGATCCCAGGGGTGTATATACTGTTGCCCAGTCACACATCAAGGTTTCCCCTGAAGTGTATCAGTGATGGGCTATGCCAAATGTAGAACACATGAACTCAGTTGAGTAAAAAACAGTCAACCTTTATCAAACACAGAGCTTTCGGGCAAACACCATTCATCAATGATTAACATAAGGTACAATTAAAATTCAGTTTAAATACACCCACAACACGTCACATGACTTGCAGCCAGAGTCATGTGGCCAATTGCATCACCATATAATACTAAATTAATACATATCCATCAACATAAAACACTTCACCTACATAAAATACACTAGCCATTATTTGGCCATAAGGTTATTAGCATTTCTTAAGACATTTTCTTAAAAATTTTTTAAAAAGTTTTCCAAAAAATGTTTTCTAAGTAATTTTATCTTTCCAGGAAAATCTGAACAGTTGGGTTACTTTTGAGCTCTTTTTTCAGCCTGAATGGAATCTTCAAATCATTTAAAAAGCTGGTTCGAGAGGGAAGTGAATCCACTTCTACAAGTATCTACTGAGACTCTGGTTTCTGCTGAGAAAATACCAAGTACACCAGTGGTGAACCTACAGGAGTATGAGCGTCTGCTGTATAGCTTAGAAAGGAAGATGGGAGTCTACAAACGTTTGCAGTGGCAACGTTTCAGCTTTGCAGCTTATCTGGAGAAGGGGGTTGTTCCTCGTGGCTTGAGGGTTCTAAAAATGCCCTCTTACGGTAATACCTACCCAGATTTGCTAAAAAAATGGCAGTGCCTGAACCTCAAACTAAGCCACGACTATATGGTATTGATGAATGACTATTTTTTTAGTATGGAGAATGATCTAAAGAAGGAAATTATTGATATGGAAGATGAACTTTTCACAATGCCTTGTTGGAAGGATGCACTATCTATCCACCAATCCATGATAGATAGGCTATCTGCACTTGAGAATGGACTGGAAACAACAAAAAAAACGCAAGCTCCTAAGAGACATTGGTGATTTCCAGTCTGGCAATATTTTCTCTTGGCCCAGATCTGATAATACAGCAAGCGCTAAAAGAATAAAAGTTAATGGTAATAATATTAATGGCCCTAACGTTTTAAAAACTCCTGTTACTCAACTTGATACTCTTGATGACTTCGTAGATCTTAATACATCAGTTTTGAATGGTAGCGCGCCTCCAGCACCACCACAGCATCACGTTAGTGACGTGTTGACGACAACGCTAGTGAATTCGTCAGTCGAGGCCATTCCTGGCAAAGATGGCGTGCGTTTGTCCACTAGTTCCTCTTCGTCGGACCTAATGACTGTAAACGAACGTGTAGGAATAAATAGAAAACTTCTTCAACCTACCTATAATTTCTTTAATAAACCCTTTCAACTACAGCAAGCGGAGAGGGTCAAGGAGCGCCAGTCATCGTCTAGGTTTGTCTCTAGGGGCAGAATGGCTACTAGGGGACTTACCATGGTGGACAATAAACGTAAACTTTCAACTTCGCCAAAACAAGCGAAAGTAGCCAGAAAATGATGGCAGGTATATTGAATTTGTCTTCTTTTGATATAGGAGCTGGACATTATTCACTGCTAAAGAAAGGACTAGGGTTTATCCCTACTTGTAGTGATGATATAGTTAATGTTTTAACTGATTTGAAAATGTTTATAAGAAATTTAAGTTTAAAATTAATTTTTAAAAGTGAAACATCATCTGAGAATAATTGTAAGAGGCGCAGCACATTTATTCCAAACAATATACCACTATTGGTCGGTTTTAATGATTTATGTGAAACTGAATTAAGGAGTTCATATGATGTTAAAGTTAATAGCAATACATTTAATCTTACATACACTGAAAATCTAGCCTTGAAAGAACTAAGACAGGATTCTAGTATAATTATAAAACAAGCAGACAAGGGGGGTTCCTTGGTTATTATGGACAAAACTAAATACATTGAGTCAGTTTTAAGTTTGCTTAGGGATGAGACAGCGTTTAAACCAATATCATGTTTAGAGGTGAAGAAGTGCATCTCTTATATTAATATGTGCGTATATGACATTCAGTTGTCTGGGGATATTTCCTTGGACTTGTTTCATTTTTTCACAGTGACTAGTCCAATAACACCACAATTATATGGTATCCCTAAGGTCCATAAGTGCAAGGATAATCCCCCCATGTGGCCTATCGTCTCTGGCAATGGATGGGCCACCGAACCCATCTCATTGTATTTGCAGAGACAACTGCAACCGCTGTTAACTCATTGTACTACAGTCATTAAAGATACGATGGATTTTTTGACAAAATTGAAAAAGTGGCAGCTAAATATGAATGGGTTGAGTTTGGGACGAAGTGATTTATATATGGTAGTGCTAGACATCACTTCGCTGTTTACTGTAATCCCAATAGACTTTGGTATAGAATCTATACGTGATTTTTTAGTACAAAATTCAAAGTTTACGTCTAGACATATTGAGAACATTTGTATGTTGCTGGATGTAGTCCTGCGGAATAATGTCTTTATATTTAATGAAGAACACTATTTACAGTTAATGGGTGTGGCAATGGGCACCCCTGTGGCCAATACATACGCCAATATAGTATTGTATCAATGGGAAAAGATGTATATATATGATGGCGATAGGTTTGTGAATAATAAGGTACATTTTTATCAAAGATTCGTAGACGATTGCTTTCTTATTTGGGAGGGTCCCTCTGCTGAACTGGTAGAATTTGTTGACTATATAAATAACACAACCTCCTTTTTGAAATTTAAAATGGAGTGTTTAGATAACAGCATTAATTTTCTGGATGTGAACTTGAAAATACGAGATAATAAGTTTGTCACCACTATTTACAAAAAGGAAGTGTCATCTGGAAGATACCTAGAGGCATCTAGCATGCATGCACCCCATGTATTTAGAGGTATAGTGAAAGCGCAACTTATTCGGGTGAGGAGGCCAAATAACATAGAGGAAGTTTCCTCTAAACAAATGGATGAAATATGTGAGGAGTTCAGAGTAAGTGGATATCCCCAAATGTTAATAAAGAATACAAAGGAAGTAGTAGAAAGCAGCAGACATACATTATACAGACCTGTACTTTCATCCAATAATGAGAATAGTGTTGATTCTGCAGATGGCACGTCTAATGATGTAAAAGTAAGATTCATTACATCATATAATAGTAAGTCTTATATTGTTAGGCGCGTGATTAATAAGTACTGGAGAATACTGTTAGCGCAGGATGATGTTAAAGCACTGGTAGGCAACAAACCTTCTTTTACTTATAGGAATAAGAAGTCACTGAAATATTTGTTGTGTTCCAAGGATTTCATCTATAATGTCAATAGTCCACCAGAAGGGAGATGTAGGGGTACGATATGTTGTTACAATTGTAGTTGCTGTGGTGATATAGCACCTGCTTCTGGAGAGGGCTTGAGTTCCAATAGTGCCTTTATGCATCCAGTTACGAATAAACTCTATAATTTTTATGGTGTAGCTACATGCACGTCTAGCTTTGTTGTCTATATAGCAACTTGCGTTGCATGCCCTTCATTTTATGTTGGGATGACAACAAGGAGACTCAAGGACCGTATAGTTGAACATAAATCTAATATTAGGAAACAATGTGAAAAAAATGCCCTGTTTAAGCATATAAAGGAACAAGGGGAAGAGCATATGTTCAAGTTCAGAGTAATAGATATGTTAACTAAAACATTGAGAGGGGGAGATATGTGTAACTTGCTGGAAGTTAGGGAATACAAATGGATAGTTCGTTTGTCAGCAGACATTAGCCCAGGTTTAAATGCAGCAGTGTCACTAAAACCGATACTAGTTAAATTACAACACAATAAATTGAAGTAGTTATTGAAATATATACAAGATTTTCCTGGAAAGATAAAATTACTTAGAAAACATTTTTTGGAAAACTTTTTAAAAAATTTTTAAGAAAATGTCTTAAGAAATGCTAATAACCTTATGGCCAAATAATGGCTAGTGTATTTTATGTAGGTGAAGTGTTTTATGTTGATGGATATGTATTAATTTAGTATTATATGGTGATGCAGTTGGCCACATGACTCTGGCTGCAAGTCATGTGACGTGTTGTGGGTGTATTTAAACTGAATTTTAATTGTACCTTATGTTAATCATTGATGAAGGGTGTTTGCCCGAAAGCTCTGTGTTTGATAAAGGTTGACTGTTTTTTACTCAACTGAGTTCGTGTGTTCTACGTTTTGATATTGTTGGCAGCTGTAGTTTTGACCTATGCCAAATGTAGTTAGGGTGTTAATGTATAGTCTCCCAATTCATGTGTTATGTCGGTATTTCGAGAAGCTCACTGGGTGTGGGTGGCTCTGTCTGTTGTGTAGCCAAGCTTACACATAGGATTCATGGACATAGGAAATAGGCAGAAGGAACGTTAATGTCAATAGTGTAATAGCTACAGCATTTGCATAATATCTGTGCAGTCGTGGTTCAAATCCCAATAAAGTCAGAGATGTTTTACATGTTACATCGTATACCTTAACCACAGCTTGCATATATAGGTAGTATTTCACAGAATAATAAACATTTGGAACACCTATAAACCCATGTGTGCTGGAGGGTACAGTTAACAGACAATGTAACGTTATATAAGCACATAGTGAGACGTTACGTGTTAGAAAAATATATATATTCACATATGTGCTGCCCAGAAAATATATTTACATACATGCTGCCTAGAAAAATATATATTTACATATATGCTGCTTAGGAAAATGTGTATTCAAACATTCAGATATATATAAGTTGTGTGGTCAGATATATAGAGAAATGTGTGCTTTAGACAGGAATAAATGTGCTCAAATCTATATAGGGAACAAAGGTTGAAAAATAGTATGATATGTAATGCATTTAATTCTGTTTTACTAGAATAATAGTAAAAATAAACTCGCATATTATTGCTTGAAGCATAAGCTGCAGTGTGATTAGAAACTTGGCCTTGGCAGCTCGGCTGGCTCATTTCTGTCAGTAAAGATTATTTTGCAAAGTTAGAAAATAATGAATCTGTGTGCATGTGTATCTTTTCCTGCTTCCACCAGAAGAATGGCCTTGTGCGCACTATCAGAGATAATGTCCAGCTGGTGAACAGAGAGACAAAGAAATGTATTAAAGAGACATTCATCCATTGTATTCGAGCTAATCTAAGAGCCTTGAATTGGCTACATCCTCGGAAGGACATTGTGATTGACCAGGTGCTTTGCAAGGCTGTAATATTCTCATGGGAAAAAGATTTTTGAAAAGCACTATCTCAGCACTTTTTCATAAGTTACTATGATGTAAAGACCCTGTCACTGACCACGTCAGTGAGGTGGGCAAAAGCTGATAATAAACTGTATAAAATGTCGTATGTTACACCAATAAAGTAGACAAAATTCTGTACAAGTTTGTGTATGGTTTTTTGCCTCCTAATGTACATTAGAGTATTAGTAAATAAGATACTTGAGTTCTCCTGCATTACTGTTTGTTATTGACTGACATTGTTTTTTAATGCCAGATAAATTTTACAGTCTGACTTTAACAAATTTATTTAACATTTTGGTCCTTCGGACCGGAATTCCCTTGGTAAGCTGCAGGTCACAGAGTGCATGAGTGGTGATAAATCTGTGCAGGAGAAGCTGCCGAAAAAAATGGTTCTTCTTAAAGTGAAAAGACCTCCGACTGAATTGTTGTGTGTAAAGAGGCTGTCCACTTTCTGATCTGTGGCTGAAAAGCGGAAGACTGGGCCCCAAGGAAAAAAAGACAGTCAAAGCAGGAGGCTCAGGTAAGAAAAATTTCCCTCTTTGTCTTTGTTTTAGATCAGGGACCAGGTTACACTGTGCTATTGCTAAGGTTTGTGATAGCAGGGAGAGAGAGTCGTATTGTATCTTGAGTCATAGATCAGGGAATAACAAAGCAAAGTAAACAGTCATTCTAGACACTACTGTGGATATGGGGAAATAAGATACCACGTGGTACAAGAGAAGGGTTACGTAACAGTCTTTTTAAGACATGGGAAATCAGTGCACTAAGAGATCACGAAATCCGCCCCTAACGGATAATGTGAAGCATATGCAATTACAGTAAGCAGATAATGTGAGATATTTTGCAAAATGTGTTAACAACTATAAATTTAACAGTAAACTAGATAAACTTTCACTAGTTAAACTCCTTAAACAAGCTTTAATCTGATGCAGGGCGTCAGGCAAAAGAAAAACAGCACCAACTAGGCATACCTCAAGCACATAGGTGGATTGAGGAAGCAAATTGTAAAAAAAACAGAAGCTTAAAAAATTCTGAAACATTTTTAGACAACAGAGTAAAAGGTCTAACAGACAGAATCTCTGAAAAATGAAAACTTAGAGCAGACTGGACTTGCATTAATTAATGCATACAACAGGAAAATGAGACAGTAGATGGATATTATGCTAGATTATTAAAATGCTTAAAACAACAATTAAAAAATACATTTTTAAAGGTTGCATTGCCTCTGTTAGTAGTTTTATTACAAGGCATATGATAAATCACTGAACAAGCAGGCTGCAAGCCTTACTTGAGTATGCTAGACGTACTGAAAGACACTTTAATAGTAAAAAGAAAAAAAGGCACAAGTCTTCACTGCTGAAGACGGAGCTGAAGTATTTGTATTACAGTCAGGTAAAAAGGGCATCTAGCTAGGGACTATAAACAAAATAAGAAAGCAATGACAAAAGATAAAGGAGATGTGGACTGACTATATGATAGTAATAATAACCAAAAATCATCAGGAAAGGTTAATAAACAAAAAGAAAATGTAAATGTAGTAAAGGGAATAGAGGAAGTACAAACAGATGTAGAGGATAAAAATGAAAATAAAATTTTAGATTTAGCATTGTTGAGCCTGAAGCTCTACCTAGCAAATACAAAACCAAAAGTAACACTTCTGGTGGAGGAAAAAAAGGTCAAATTCCTGTGTGACTCAGAAGCGTCACGGACTTTGATACACCCCCTCCAAGTTACCAAAACATTCTGAATCACCTGATTATATATTAGTAAAAGCAGCAAATGGACAGCTATACAGGGAACCACTTTCCCATAATATAGCAATAACTGACCCTGTTTCAGGTATGACTCAGAAAAGTAAAATTGTAGTTTCTGCAAAAATATCCAGTAAACTTACTGGGAAGAGACCTTGTGCAGATATTTGGCATAGCAGTAGTTCCTACCATGCAGGGTATGGAAGCACAAAGACAAATGGATGCTCTTGTGGTGTGATCAGAGGGTAAAGCCTATTATTGGTACAGCCAGGACCTAGTTATGATTGGTCCAGGGGCAGTAACCAAAGAACTGATAAACGTAGCCATCAGTAAGGTACCCTCCCTTGACACTGATCAGCAGCACTTGTTACATTGTACTCCATACTACTGTAGCACACCAGGACCTAATAAGGAATATAAGTAAGAATCCTGCTGACAAATTAATATTACAAACTTTATGCTGGGATACTGAGGAAAACAGTGTAGTAAGCTGTTCATTACCTCAGGAGTTCATAAGATTGTATAAGTCCAATAGACTGCCACATGTCAGCTTGACAAAAAACAAAAGTGTTAAATGGGCAGACTTAGAAAAAAAAAAAGGTAACAAAATGAAAAAACAGACTAATTTAGAAATGTCAGGACAAGGGATATAAAAACAAAACTGAATTGGTTGACACAAACACATACAGCTGTACACTTGCAATCTAGTAAGGACAGCTGATTAGCATTTTTATTAAAAAAAAAAGAAGAGGCCTTGTGTAAAATTCCAACAACTCTGTGGTCAACAGGCAAGTTAAATGTAGGGCTTATTCAAGCAGCAGGACCAGTTACAATTACCCCAAAGTCAGCTTTTAGACCACAAAAAAGACAATACATTTTGAAAAAAAATGCAAAAGTAAAAATTAAGCTTATAATAAGCAGCATTACTCAAAAAAGGAGTACTGGTAGAATCTCCTGATTCACCATGTGATACACCCCTATTTCCTGTTAAAAAAAGCAAACGAGGAATGGCAGATGGTACAAGATTTATAAGCTGTAAATAATGCAGTAATACCTAGAGCACCCACGGTGCCAGACCCACATACCTTGTTAAATGATTTAAAGCCACAACAGAAGTATTTTACTGTGGTAAATATAAGCAATGCTTTCTTTTCAATACCTGTACATCCTGATAGTCAATATTGGTTTACATTTACATTTCAGGGTAAAAGATATACATATACTCGACTACCACAGGGATATTGTAAGAGCCCAATAATATTTGCACAAAAAATGGCTAGCAACCTGGCAGGGTCTACCCCACCAGAAGGTAGTCAAATTTTACTTTATGTAAATGACATCTTGCTAGCAGCACCCAGCAGCAGTGCAGGGTGAATACAGTAGCATTGTTAAAATTTTTAGTAATACAAGGACACAAAGTAAACAAAAGTAAGTTACAAACTTTGGGAAAAAAACACAGGTTAGATACCTGAGATATGTGATATTCAATAAAGGTAAAATACTAAATAGTGGGAAAAAGAAAAAAAAAAAAAAACAGCAATTTTGCAAGCACCCAAACCAACAACTAAAAAAGAAATAATGTCTTTCTTAGGTACAACTAATTTTTGTTAAAGCTGGGTACCAAATTATTTTACGATGAAAAACAAAAGCAGAAATGGCTTTCTGCAGGTTGAAGCAGTTAATAGCTTCTTCATTAGTTTTAAGACTTCCAAGTTATCACAAACGTTTTTTTTTAAACCATAGATTGTAAGCAATGGTACATGACATCAGTATTAAAGCAACAACATGGGGATAAGCAATGCCCCATAAGCTTACTATTCATCACAGTTAGACCCAGTGGTGCAATCTTTGCCTCACTGTGTACAAGCAGTAGTTGCAGCAGCAATGGCAGTGCAGACTTCAGCCTCAGTGGTGTTATTCCACCCTCTCACATTGAGAATGCCTCATGCAGTTGCAATAATTCTGCTACAAGAAAAAGTTGCATACCTTTCTCCTGCTAGACATCTTTCATGTATAACCATACTGCTGAGTCAACCTCATATAAACAGTTAGCTTTACCTAGACAAGATCTTACAGATATGCCCTTGAATAATGCTGAGGTGACATATTACGTGAATGGCTCATGCAAAAGGGGTCCTACAGGGAAAAATCTGGTGGGGTATGCAGTAGTTACAGACACTAAAAATCTAAAAGCACAAACTTTGCCACACAACTTGTATGCTCAAGCAGCAGAACTGGTAGTTTTGACAGGAGCATGTATTTTAGTAAAAGGCAAAAAAGGTAAACATATATACTGATAATCAGTATGCTTTTTCTACAGTGCATGTGTTTGCACAACAATAAAGAAAATAGAGGGATGATTACATCCAGTAAAAAACCTATTAATCATGCGCAATTTATTTTGGAGCTATTAAAATCTATTCAGTTGCCTACCAAAGTAGCTATTTGTAAATGTGTAGCTCATACAAAACAACAGGATAAAATTTCAAAAGGTAATGCACGAGCTGATGCAGCTGCAAAGCAAGCAGCCTCAGACTCAAAAACTTTATTTTTAAATGAAAAATTACAACCCTTTGAGATTTTAGATTTAAACATGTTAAAAACAATGCAAATGCTTACTACAAAAGCAAAAAACAAAACTGGGTAAAACAAGGTGCAATTTTTAAAAATGGACTGTACATTTCCAAAGGAAAAAAAAACAATATTGCCGTCTAATTTATTTAGATATGCAGCTTTGTTGAGCCATGGGCAGAGCCATGTCTCAACAGGGGGGATGGTACAGTTAGTAAATAAAATATTCCAAACATATGGATACATAAATTATACAATAAAATTTTGTGCAGCTTGTCATACTTGTAACAAGCACCATGCACAAGGAGCATTTAAAACAAGCAAGGAGTTTCCCTACACCACCATATCCATTCCATACTATTTGTATGGACTTCATAGAGTTGAATAAATGTGAAGGAAAGAAATACTGTTTAATGATCATAGATATGTTTTCAAAATGGGTAAAAGCTTTTCCAACCAGGAATCCGGATGCAGCAACAGTGGCAAAGGCCCTAGTAAAGAAAATAATTCCTAGATTTGGCATACCGGAAAGAATCTATAGTGGCAATGGGACACATTTTGTCAATCAGACAATTCAACAACTTGGGAGATTTTTTTGGGATTTCCTTAAGGAATCACTGTGCTTACCACCCACAGTCAGCAGGACTGGTGGAGAGGTACAATGGGATTTTAAAAAAACAAGTTAAGGAAGTTGATGAGTGAGACTCAGAAAAATTGGATTTGCTGTTTACCTCTAGCATTGCTGAGCATGAAAACAGTAACAAATGTAAAGGGTTTGATCCCCTTTGAAGTAGTATTTGGAAGGGCATATTATGTGCCTCAGTAAAAGCTCTCATGCCTGCAGAGCTGGAGGCTGACAGTTCACTAGCTAATTATATAAAAAAACTGTTAATAAATAAATCTGTTTTGCAGTTTAACTCTTTTTCAGACAAAAGAACTTTCAGCTGAATAAGAACTTTGTGACTGATACACAAGGGCAAAATGGCCAAGAGTAAAGCAAACAAAAAGCAGAGCAACCCAAGAACTATTGCATAATTATTTTCTTTGGCAGTGCATTTATTGACTAAATATGACAATTTTTCTCTTATTGTGGTTTTTCTCTGCACTCAACCACACGAGTAAAAGTGAAAAGACGTGATAAACTGTTTATAGACTGGCATCCAAACTTTAACACATACCTGGCCATGAAGCAAGTGTATACAGAAACTATGCACATTTCAAATTGCTGAGTTTGTACAGCTATACCAACAGCATATAAAAGACTGTAATGTCCACTGTCCCTCTGGGGATAAAATGAGACTTTGAAAAGTTTTTTTTATACAGAAACTGTGAGATCACAGGACAAAATTGCTTTATTTTTACCTGTCACACAAAAAGGAGTTGTATGTTTCTACAAAAGTAATACCCTCCAGGTGGGCTGGAGTAATGGTAATATAACAATGTCTTATAAATGTTACATTAAAGTCAAAAGTGGGGGTACTGTTTGTGATACTAACCATGATTCATATCTGAGTTCAATGAAAACTACATTAAATGCAGTATGTGACAATCCAGTCTTAACTAAGCAATTGTCTATTAAGAATAGAAAAATGTTTCATGCAGGGATAACACGTATTAGTACCAAAGTAATGATTTTATTTGTGGAAAAAAGGCATATAAATGGTTACCTGAGAATTGGTCCGGCAGTTGTTTTTTGGGTTATCTGGTTTCAGCAATAAGACATACTGCAGAATTACCTTTGGGTAAAATACGAAACGTAAGGAAAACAGCTCGAGAATCTGAAGGTCCAGTGGAAAAAAACCTGTGAATCCAGTTGGTAAAATCGAAGCTGGTTGAAAAGGCCATAATTCAGTAAAAGACAAAAGTAAATTGACTCATATGAACTTGGGCAACAGTGTTATATCCAGGGCAGGAATACCACCAGCCTATGGAGCAGTCAAATCGATCTGGGAGCTGAGGAAGCTGTCAAGAAGTCATGAGCAATGCAACTTTTTCCACCCTAGAATTGGTGACTAATGAACTGAATGCAATAAGAACTGTTGTGCTACAAAATCGAATGGCTCTTTACTTCACCCTAGCGGCAAGAGGTGGTACACGAAGAAAAATGCTGTGCGTACATTCCAGACAACCAACATGAAATCAATGACCACCTAAAGGTAATTCAGCAAGTATCAGCAATGACTGAACCAGACCCAAACCCACTGACGGACTTTTTCCAAAATCTGTTTGGGGGGGGTGGGGTTCCATCCTATTAAACATTTAATTGCTATTTGTGTGGGTATACTCCTAATAAGAGCATGTGTTTACTGTGAAATTCCCTGCATGAAAAGATTAATCAAAAATTTGTTGATATATCTGCTACTGAAACTTTTTACCAAAGTGTTGAAATTAAAAGATTAATTTCAAATGATGCTTTTTCTGAAATATAAAACCAATGACTAACTTAGCTGAAAGTCCTTGAAAGAAAAAGGCTAAAGAATGAAATGATACTGTTTATGTTTCAAATAGAATGAAATGCATTAACAGGAGGGAGAATGTTAGAAAAATATATATATTCACATATGTGCTGCCCAGAAAATATATTTACATACATGCTGCCTAGAAAAATATATATTTACATATATGCTGCTTAGGAAAATGTGTATTCAAACATTCAGATATATATAAGTTGTGTGGTCAGATATATAGAGAAATGTGTGCTTTAGACAGGAATAAATGTGCTCAAATCTATATAGGGAACAAAGGTTGAAAAATAGTATGATATGTAATGCATTTAATTCTGTTTTACTAGAATAATAGTAAAAATAAACTCGCATATTATTGCTTGAAGCATAAGCTGCAGTGTGATTAGAAACTTGGCCTTGGCAGCTTGGCTGGCTCATTTCTGTCAGTAAAGATTATTTTGCAAAGTTAGAAAATAATGAATCTGTGTGCATGTGTATCTTTTCCTGCTTCCACCAGAAGAATGGCCTTGTGCGCACTATCAGAGATAATGTCCAGCTGGTGAACAGAGAGACAAAGAAATGTATTAAAGAGACATTCATCCATTGTATTCGAGCTAATCTAAGAGCCTTGAATTGGCTACATCCTCGGAAGGACATTGTGATTGACCAGGTGCTTTGCAAGGCTATAATATTCTCATGGGAAAAAGATTTTTGAAAAGCACTATCTCAGCACTTTTTCATAAGTTACTATGATGTAAAGACCCTGTCACTGACCACGTCAGTGAGGTGGGCAAAAGCTGATAATAAACTGTATAAAATGTCGTATGTTACACCAATAAAGTAGACAAAATTCTGTACAAGTTTGTGTATGGTTTTTTGCCTCCTAATGTACATTAGAGTATTAGTAAATAAGATACTTGAGTTCTCCTGCATTACTGTTTGTTATTGACTGACATTGTTTTTTAATGCCAGATAAATTTTACAGTCTGACTTTAACAAATTTATTTAACATTACGTCACTGAAATGTATATATCCTGAGTAGTTAGCAGAAGTGGCCATATTTGTGTGCACAGGTTGTAGGATGTAAAGTTTGTTTAACTGTGTACAACTGCTGGTATAATGTTGCACAAACATATTTAAACCTGTGTATAACTGCTTAAATTAGCCTGATTCTGTAGTAAAACATGTCTAATACATTGCAGGTGTTGAACCCTGGGCCATGCACACCACAGTCATGGGACCTAACACTAAGCCACCTAATCTGTATACATGGTAAGTGGTCGTTAGACTACACCTTATACTACAGGCATTTCACAGTACAGACCACAAATGGGACAGTCACTTTGTGTACATATGTACAGTACATTGTAATGTACTGTAATGTGTGAATCAACATATACAAGTCTACATATGTATAAGTGTTACAAATTAATAATAAATATATATATATATATATATATATATATATATATATATATATATACATGTCACTGATGTGTGCACATAGAAATGTGTGTATATATATATATATATATATATATATATATATATATATATATACAGTAACATCTATAGACATATATATATATATATATATATATATATATATATATATATATATATATATATAAAAACATCTAGGAACACACGTTGTGACACAGACGCATTCCAAATGGATAGAAGTGTACGTAAAACATATGCCGCTCTGGTATTATAACTATTAATATAAACCTACTTCCCCATAGAAGCAATGGTAGGTGTGTATGTAGAGATTGGTGTGGGGGAGGACCGCTGGCTAATGGAATATGCATCAAGGAGGGTCTGTGTCAGATGTTCATTACATGAATCGGAGGGGTACACATGGAGTATGGGCAAAATGTAGAAAGGACACAAAACAAGAACCATTCTCATCCATAATACACCCTGTCAGGTCACATTGCAAACTGACTTCAACAAACATGTGAACATTAACAGGTATCATACATATGTACACCAAATGACTTGCACATTTGTTTGCAGTAGTGAGGAACGGCTGTAGTACACTGTATATACTAAACACCATAAATGTTGTACATATCTCAGATGCCTCAGTGGTAAAGCCAGTGACTGTGGTGTTTATGGTCCCGGTTTCAAGACCTGCAAGGGCTGTTATGTCATTTTGAGGTCCCGAATAAGGGATGTTGGATGCAGGTTATTAAAGCACTTTTAAACAGATATTAGCGGGTTATTGTGCCGGTAAGTGCCAGTAAGCGGCGCTTAAACATGACTATATGGATAAGCGCCACTCAGGTTTAACCTTTGCTGAACATTGCGCAGATCACGGGCAAAGCCGCCCACAACCGCTGAAATGTGCGTTATTCACCCTTGCACTACCAGTGCCTGCTCTGAGAAGTAAAATGACCACTGCCAGGATTAGAACACGCAATCACATACACAATCTTCACAATAACCTACCACTAAGCTACCTGAGATGTACTAATGGCAGTTGTGTATTCTGACAGGTTAAAACACAAAAGGGAGGATTGCATGGAAATAGGACAAACCACCATGTCCCCAATGAAAGGTGTATGCTATACATATATATATATATATATATATATATATATATATATATATATATATATATATATATATATGTATATAAATATATATATATAGAGAGAGAGAGAGGGAGAGAGAGAGATATATGTTGATATATAGGGATATACATATATATAGATATATATATATAGATAGGTTAACAACATCTACACAACCATGGAGATACATATAAATAGGATACCTACCAAATTCCAAATGCTTGACATACCGATGCTTGTAATCACAAGGCTTAAAGACTGATAGACCACAATACTGAAACACCATTTAGTTAGTGCTTCTGGTGTTGCGGTTCAGGTAGGTTACTGTGTGTAAGTGTGTTTCTGAGGGTTGTAGTGTGTGTAAGTGTGTGTTCTGAGTGTGGTGTGTGTTTCTGGGGGACTGTAATATGTGGGTGCGGGTTTGCTTTATGTGTCTGTGCGATCTCAGAGGTAGAATATTAAAGTAGGGCAGTGTGGGGGCACAGCCACCCACATGGGGGGGTGTAGAGGGGCTTGCCCACCTGCTCATACGTAGTGTAGGATGGTTTGTTTGGATGTGGTGGGTAGCAGTGTGTCTGTGTGTGCGTGAGTTCTGTGTTTGTGTTACTTTCGTGAGTTTGACTGTCGCAAGTTTGAGTGTTCAGTATTGTTGGGTTTGTGAGTCTGGACCCGGTACTTTGGGCATCGGAATTGTGTGTGTTCGGGATTCTGTTGGTATCCCGTATACAGCGGTTGAAGTGTTCAAATATGAGTATAACATGGACCATAGCAATCACACATTCTGCCATGACCAAACATAATGAACAAAGGATATGGAGAGTATATGCCTATACGCTATTACAAATATGTGCTATGGACATGAGCCAAAGATAGGGTTACCACCTGTCCCACTTTGCGAGGGACGGTCCCTCTTTGTGCGGTTGTGTCCTGACCAAAATTAGTAAAAATGCCAAATTTCCTGAGATTGTAGGACATAATTATGTCCCATATTTAATGTAATAGTTACATAAAATAGTTATTTCTGTATCTAAAATACCTACATGTTACACGAAACAGGATAAGCAACTAAACTGCTACAAGAATAAGCTTTTATTTAGGTATAAATGTAAAGTTCTATCCTTTTTACTAACCGTGGGTTTGTGTCAGCCTGTAAAATCTGATGTATGTCCCGAAAATGTCTTACTCTAGCCATTTGAAAAGGTGGCAACCCTAGCCAAAGAGGGTCAGTCACCAACACAACTCCAATGACTGCAAATATCTGTGACAGAAATACACAGACAACTTTCATGTAGCAACACTTTATTACATTCTGATGTACTGGCGAAGGGATTGAAGGACTAACATCACCTGCATGTTATACAGGAACCAAATAACAGTGCCTTAATGAATCAGCCTGCAATTACCATAGTTCATAGGTTCATAGGTTTATACTAGGCTATCTGCCCTAAGGCATTTATAAGCCTAGCCCAAATTATTGTGGCTTACGCCACCCCTTATATGAAAAAATACTGTGCCCATTAGTTTGTTGTGCCTCTGTCCAGCAGTGACCCAGAGATGATTCCCGGGGTAAACCTACGATCTCCCATCCACAGGTCTAGATTTCTCTTGAACAGAGTCAGCGAGGTGCTCTGCCTCACATGGACCGGGATTTTATTCCACAGCATAGGGAGTCTCTGAGTGATAAATCTATCCCTCCAGCACGTCCTATTTATATCCGTGCTAAGGTTTAAGTCGCTTGCTCTAGTGGTTTTGGTGGATTTGGATTTTTGAGGTGGAGCATGTCCATTAATTCCGGGTTGGACATGGCCTTGTATGTCAGGCACATGTCACCTCTGAGCAGACGGTATGCGACTGAATAGAGCTGGAGTTTCTTCAATCTGGCAGCATATGACAGATTTTGGAGTCCCTTTATCCTTTTGGTGAGGAACTTTTGGGGTCTCTCCAATTGCTGCAGATGTCGGGTGAGATACATCCCGAATGGGGCATTGTACTCGATCATTGGTCTGATAAGTGAAGAGTACAGGGGAACAATGACCTCACTAGATCTGGATGTGAATCCCTTCATGATCAGGTGGGCAATGTAGAAGGTCTTTCTAACCACTTTAGCAATGTGAGTGTCAAAAGAAAGGCCACTGTCAACCTGGGTCCCCAGGTCCCTGATAACCTCTTCTGTGCTTAGTGGATTGCCACCTATATGGTAGCTTGGGGTTACCTTGTTTTTCCCGAAGGGTATGACTATACATTTTTGGCGTTTAACTTCAGGCCATGGCTCTGGCACCAGCTATCTGTTTCCGTGAGTCCCTTCTGAAGGATATCAGTGTCCGATGCACTTTCCACTATGGCCCAGTTTGCAGTCATCTGCAAACTTTGTCAGCCAAAGTCCTCCCATGTTGGCCTGTACTTCTGAGAAGTAGATGCCAAACAATAGGGGCCAAGGACCGAGCCCTGTGGGACACCACTTGTGACCGGCTTGGAGTCTGACACAGCCAGCAACTCTAACCCTGTGGGTTCTGTCCTTAAGCCAGTTTGCAACCCATCTTGTGACATATGGGTTTACATTTAAGCTGGTAAGTTTTTCTACAATACCCGAGTGGGGTATTGTGTCGAAAGCCTTTGCAAGGTCAAGGTAGGCTGTATGGACTGCCTTTCCTCATCAATGGCCTTGGTGACTATTTCAAGAAGTCGACCAAGTTCAAAAGGCATGATCTTCCCTTGACAAAGCCAAACTGGGTCGGGTCCAATGTCTGCAAGTCCCTATATCTTTGTTTATGAGCTCCATTATGATCCTCTCCATAGCTTTGCAGACTAGACTTGTTAAGCTTATGGGTGGTAATTACCAGGGTCCGTGAGGCCACCTTTGTGGAGTGGGACCACAGTTGCCGTCACGCCACTCCTTGGGCACGTATCCTGTGGTAAGGCTGAGATTAAACAGCTGCCTTATGCGGGTTTAATTCCTCATTTAGCTCATGTAGCACACAGCCGGGGACACCATCCGGTCCCATTGATGCTGTGTTTTTAGCTTTAGAGAGAGCAGCTTTCACCTGCGCATTTGAGATGTCCGGGAGGCTACACTCGGCTGGGATAGTTATCTCTCCTTCAGGGGAGAGGGGTGAAGTTTGCACTGAACCTGTCTGCCAGTATGTTGGCAATGTCTGTGGGTTCAGTGATTTTTGTATCATTTTGGACTAATTCTGAGCATATCTGTGAGTTTCCACCCAGGTTCATAACATAGCTGAAAAAGGCCTTATGATTGTCCTTTGAATCCATGGCAATTTTTCTCTCAAAATTGGCCTTAGTTGATTTTATGAGTGCTCGTATTTTTACTAATAATGATCAGGGGTGACTTCCTTTTATGGATTTTGTTCTATCATGTAATAGCTTTCTCCTCTTATTGTAAAGTTTGTTAATGGCTGGGGTCCACCAGACTGGACGTTTGCCCTTTGTGGAAAGAGTCTTGGTTTTATTTGGGATTGCCTGATCCATGCAGTCCTGGAGGTGTTCATAGAAGGCATTTGTAAGGGCTTCCGCAGCTTGGGTTGTGGTTTCCTCTGACTCAGGGGCCTTGAAGGATACCACACCAGTCTTGAGTAGTGTGAAGTTTGCTTTAGAGAAGTTCTTCACTATGGTCTTTTGTTTGGGGTGGGGCGGGATGTGGATTTCCAGTGAGATTAGTTTATGATCAGATCTCACCAATGAGGGATATACTTCCGTGTGGAGCATTTTGTCCCCATGTTTGTGACAATGAGATCTAGTATATTTTCTCTCTCGTGGGAACAGTGACTAGCTGTTCCATGGCATTTGAATTTATGAACTCCAGGAACCGTTGGGCTAGAAAGTTAGGGCTTGAGTAATGTTCCCAGTCTATATTCGGTAGTTGAAGTCACCCAATATGATGGTGTTTGGAGATACATTTATACCCTCCAGTGTCTTCAGGAAGGCTGTGTGGGGTTCCTGAGTTTGAGAGGGTGGCCTGTAGCATGCTACAATTTGTAGAGCAGTTTTGCCTATTGTTAGTTGCACCTGGATGGTTTCAAGCTTCATGCGTTGCCACCAACCTGGAGGTGTGAGTATCCTTTATGAATATGGATACACCCCTCCTTTGTGGAGTGGTCCGGGTTTTGGGGCCGCATGATATGAGGTAAAACCTAATAGTGCCGGGTGCTCTCAGGAGCCTTGAACCAGGTTTCAGTTACAGCACAGACATCGATGTTCTCCATACTGAGAAGGGCCTCGAGTGCGTGCATTTTGAGATTTAGACTTCTGGCATTGAGCAGCATTACCCTCAATTTCTTCCCATTTTTGTTTTCTAGGGTGGTAGGTTTAGAATTTGAGCCTTGCCTAAAAAGGCACTATGGGGTGGCAAGAGCCTTAGCCAATATCCGGAATCCAGGGGTGACAGGTGCAAGCCGTCCCTTGCGAACAGCGTGGCTTGTCAAGCATGTCATCCCAGGCAGACAGACACTGGATCCCCTTTGAATGACACCAGACATTAAGCCAATTGTTAAAGCTGATCATCTTGTCTCTATATTGTGGCATCATTCTTGGTGAAGGAAGGATACTGCTCAGGGTTAGGGTCATACCTGCCTGGGCTACATAATCAGAGAGCTCCTCTATGTCTCTTTTCATGCAGTCCAGGGAGGTACGTCTCAGGTCGTTTACACCAGCATGGACAATGACTGTGTCATATTTGTACTTGCTGTGGAGTGACCCGAGTGCTTGTGTTATGTGGCGGATTCTAGCGCCCGATAGGCAGCTTACTGTGACCCTCTCCTTGTTCAGCCTGGTGAGTGGGACGTCAGTGTGTCTGACTATGGAGTCACCTATGACAAGTATGTTTGGTGTTGTATTTGGCCTTAAGGGCTGTGACTGCTTTGCACACTGCTTTTGTGGTTTATGTGTTTCCTGTGGGGTGTCTTGAGGTAGCAGTTGTTTGGGTGTCTGCTTTGGAGGCCTCTGCTGTTTAGGTAAATTTTTACTCAGAGCCTCCGAGTATGTCTTTGTGTGTTTATGTGTTTGATTCAGTGGAGTGGTAGCATTATGTGAGGCTGGTTTTGTGGTGTGTGTAGTTGCCTTCTCCTCCTGTCTGGTCTTGCCAGTCCTGAGTTGAGAGAGCTCAGCCTCCAGTTTGGCTAAATAGCTGCATCTCTAAAGTATTTGTGTTATGTGGGAGGAGGAGAGGGTTGTCTGTGTACATGAGGCAGTTATAACATTGCCTCAAGATTCCCAGATTCACCAGCTGGACCGGAGAGGAGATTGACAACTGACCTTTGGACATGCTAGAATAATATTGGGAAATCCTTAATTGAAAACAAGGGCCAGTGGGGAGTGAGGGTGTAGTGCTTTTAATTTTT
This sequence comes from Protopterus annectens, assembly GCF_019279795.1. Lineage (NCBI taxonomy): Eukaryota > Metazoa > Chordata > Ceratodontiformes > Protopteridae > Protopterus > Protopterus annectens. The sequence continues at coordinate 618,043,698 of NC_056751.1, read as the reverse complement.
AGTGCTGACTTATATAATTGCTTTAGTGAGCAAGTGCCAGGTAACTTGAGTGCAATGTGATACAAGTAACTAAATGCAAAACGACAAACAGTAACTTTCTTTCAAGTGAAACAAGGAAATAAGTACAGTAAGCAATGCAGATATCACTAGTGATCCACAGAAGCGCTGAGAAGTTGCGTATTAGGTGAATTAGCTTCCAGCGAAATAACAAGCAAACAAACAACAAGTATATAAACAAAGCTAGATTCAGTAGGCCTGGATCTAGTCTATGCTAGAGCAAACAAGGTGAACCAATTTCAGTAAGATACAGTTCAAATATTCAGGCACTATAAACCTTTAACCAGAAAATTCCCAGGTCAGAAGGGCAGAGTCCAGCCTCTTCTCCCACAAGAGTGCAGTCCACGAACCTTCTTAATGTAAAATAACTGGCCTGAAGCCCAAGTGCCTAAACCAGAACTAATACACTTGGACACTGGGCTCTCAATCAGCAGTTCCCAACTTAGAAGGATGAAAGCTACCTGTCCTGCCACCACAGTGCTTGCCACAAACCTTCCTAATGTAAAACAACTGGTCTGAAGCCCAAGTGCTTAATCCAAAAGACTTGAATGATAGCTACACTTTAATCAAGTTACAACCAAGCAGTAATAAATACCATTGAATACTTTAGAGAATGTCTGGATTAGTGCTCAAGTTACACAAACAAAGCTAGATCCAGCAGGCCCGAATCCAGTCTATGCCACAGCAAACAAGGCGCACCAACTTCAGTAAGAAACAGTTCAGATATGCATGCACTATAAGCCTTTAACCAGAAATTCCCAGCTCAGAAGGGCAGAGTCCAGCCTCTCCTCCCACAAGAGTGCAGACCACGAACCCTCTTAATGTAAAATAACTGGCTTGAAAGCCCAAGTGCTTAAACCAGAATTAATACACTTTTAGAATAACAGACACTGAGCCCTCAATCAGCAGTTCTCAACCTAGAAGGATGTAAGCTACCTGTTCTGCCACGACAGTGCAGACCACAAACCTCTCAGTGCAAAACAACTAACTGGTCCGAAGCCCAAGTGTTTAAACCAAAAGGCTTAGAATGAGTTACACCAAGCAGTAATAAATACAACTGAGTATTTTAAGATGATGCAAAAGTAAAAAGAAGTAGGTAAAAACACAAGTACAGTAAAAGCAGATGAAATTTTTTTTTTTTTTTTTTTTTTTTTTCTGAACAAGTGCTGAGATCAAAGAAACAGATTAGAGTGCTGAAACTAGAAAACTGGCTAGTTACAAGAAAAAAAAAAAAAAAAGTATTAGTCCACTAAAGGATAGGTGTTCAAATAGGGAAGGAACCCTCACACACATATTGAATATGCATAAAAGAAGTTCCTACACACCTGCATCTACTATGTACACCCACCAACATCTCCCCAACATCACAAATAATTCACTCACGTACGACATCTGCAGAAGCCTTAACATACCTTTTCAGAGACACACTAACATAGCCCTATGTGAAATAGTTGCTGTTATACAATGGAACAGCTGCTGATGTTACACGGTTTGTTTGCACTAATCCCGTTTCAGAGGGTTGTGTGTACACCAGGAAGTGTTATCAATTACTGATTAACAGCACAGTTTGATACACATGTACACCAAACCAAAGATGTCTGGTGAGCACACTGTAAATGACCTAACATTTTATGCATAGCCATACAACCTTGAGCTGCCGAAACATCCTTGCCAGACTGAAGCATCTGCAGAAGTATCAGGTACAAACAAACCCTGCATAAGTAGCACTGTAGCAATGTTCAGAAATATAAAAGCTGTACTCACATGTAGAACAACATCTTCTGGCCATTACACACAATCCACGGGAGTCAGGAAGCTTATATATCTCTGCGTGTCTCCATATAGCTGTTGCAATACATCACAAACAATACATCCAGGCCGTCTTCCTCAAAAATAAGGCAAAGGGACAACGCCCAAGTGGAGTACTCAGTTATACACCACTGTTGCCATGGTATTGGCTAATGGAGTAGCTGCACAGCTGATATGCATGTAATTAACTACTTTGGAACACCAATTGATGGTCAGGATAGCACATGTTACCGATATTTAACTATAAAAGGATGGCTTGTCACACATTCAAACCGTCTGTATATACCAGCAGAACATTACAAAGAAGATTGAAACACAAACTGAATATGATTGAAATTACAGTCAACGACACCTTGTGTTACTAATAAGGTATGAAGAACACTCAGTATGTCTGCGTCTGTAGTACCTGTTCTGTAATAATTAAAGTGTACACAATGCATATAGTGGAAACAGTTATCTTGTAGTGATGTACTGTTGAGCATAGTAACGCTTGTAGTATTTATGTGTGTACTGCTGTAGGCCACAAGGAAAACACCTCATACACCACAAGGGATGCTATATAAGGACTTTGAACACAACAATTCCTCTCCAGCTGCTGTCAGTGGCACGGTTGGTCCAACAAGTACATGCTATAACAGGGGATAGTATATGCTGATATATTGTAACAGTAGGCATATGTATGGGTGTATTACTGAGAATAACATGTCAAAGGTGGGCCTACTGTGCAATTATGATTTGCATTGTGGGATATTGTGCCAATAACTGTGTAATGTACAGTATTGTAGGCAGGCATCTATTACAAGTTACACAGCATTACTGTTATGTTAGGCAAACATTAGTTTTGCCTATTTGCATTTACAATACGCAATAAAAGGATACATATGACTTGTAGTCACCTGACAGTTTATCAGCATGATAGCAAAGTAAAATGGAAGAGCTAGTTAACTATCCATGCACATAACACATGTAATAGGTTCATAGGATCATAAGTAGGTACTAGGCTATCTGCCCAAGGGCATTTATAAGCCTAGCTAGAGTGTGTTGGCTTCCGCCACCTCCTTAGGTTAGTTCCCTGTGCCTCTGAACAACAGAGCCATTAGTTCTCTGCGCCTTTGTCCAGCAGAGCCACTGTAGTGATCCCTGGGGTACATATCTGTCTCCCATCCACCCGTCAAGGTCTCTCTTAAAGAGTGCTAGTGAGGTGCCCTGCCTGATGTACATTGGAATCATGTTCCAAAGCATGGGGGGTCTCCGGGTCAGGAATCTATCCCTCCAGCATGTCCTAGTTATCATTGCGATTAGGTTTATAGGCCTAGAACATGTGGCTCTCAGGGGCTTTTGTTTAGGTGGAACATATCCATCAATACTGGGTTGGACATGGGCCTTGTATGTCAAGCAGAGATCACCTCTGAGTACACGGTATGCAACCGAGTACAGCTGGAGTTTCTTTAGTTGGGCTGCATAGGTCATCTGTTTGAAGTCAGTAATCCTCTTGGTGTGGTACTGTTGTGGTCTTTCAAGCCATTGCAGTTGTCTTGTAAGGTACATCCCAAATGGGGTGTTGTATTCTTTAATGGGTCTAATAAGTCATGAGTAGAGAGGCACAATGGCCTCCTTTGTTCTGGATGTGAACCCATTTGAGATTAGGGGGGCCATGTAGAAGGATGTTCTAACCACCTTGGCAATATGGTTATCAAAGGAGAGATTGCTATCTACTTGGGTTCCCAGATCCCTTATTATCTTTTCTGTATGTAGGGGACTACCACCTACCCAAAGGGGATGACTGTGCACTTTTTGGCATTCAGCTTGAGGCCATGTTATTGACACCAGGTAGCCGTCTCAGTAACACCCTTCTGGAGGGTGTCTGCATCAGATGGGGAATCAATTATGGCCCCTAGTTTGCAGTCATCTGCAAATCTTTTCAGCCAAAGTCCTCCTGTGCTTGCCTGTACCTCAGAGACGTATATACCAAACATGAGGGGTCCTAGGACCGAACCCTGGGGGATGCCACTTGTAACTGGTTTACAGTCGGACCTAGGGTATGCAACTCTCACTGTGTAGGTTCTGTCCCTGAGCCACTTTGCAAACCATCTCGTGATGTAGGGGTTAATGTGCAGGTGGATGTGTATGTCGATAATACCAGAATGGGGAATGGTGTTGAAAGCCTTTGAGAGGTCAAGGTAGGCTGTGTGGACCTCCTTACCCTCATCTAATGCCTTGGTAACTGTCTCAAAGAAGTCTACCAGGTTTAGGAGGCATGGTCTGGCCTTAACAAAGCCAAACTGTGTGGCATCAAAGGTTTGGAGGTACCCAATTTTTCTGTGAATGAGATCCATGATGATGTGCTCCATAGCCTCGCAGAACAGGCTAGTCAGGCTTATAGGGCAATAGTTCCCACAGTCCATTATGGTGCCATGTTTGTGGAGTGGGATAACTGTTGCTGTGCACCATTCAGGGACACAAAGCCTGATGCGAAGCTATTATTGAACATGGTGCTTAACTGGGGAGCCAGTTCATTCTGAAGTTCATGTAAAACGCAGCCTGGGATGTTGTCCGGTCCCATGGATTCTGTGTTTTTGGCTTTAGAGAGTGCAGCTTTTACTTGCATAGTTGTGATTACAGGGACTCTGCATTGTTCCTGTATAGATATGGGCCCTTCAGGGGGTGAGAGGGGGGTAAAGTTAACACTGAACCTATCTGCCAGGATGTTGGCAATATCAATTGGTTCTGCAATGTTCGTGCATTAGTGCTGTAACTCAGAGCAGATCTGGGTATTGCTATCAAGATTTTTTACATAGCTATAGAATGCTTTGTGGTTGTCTTTGGAATTAGTGGTGGTTATGTTTATGTAGCTAGCTTTGGAGGATCTTATAAGGGATCTCATCTTCTTACTGAGGCTGAACAGGGAGCTCCTCCACTCATGGGATTTTACTCTTTTTTTGCAACAGTTTCTTCCTTCTGTTGTACAGTTTCCTTATGGCAGGGGGCCACCAGATTGGCTTCCTTTTTATGGAGGATAGCGTCTTTGTTTTGTTTGGGATAGCACGATCCATGCACTCATGTAAGTGCTTATAAAGTGCATTTGTGTAGGATTCAGCAGTTGTAACTGTATTGTCCATCTACATGAGTGTCATGAAGTTTAACACTTCTGTCTTAAGAAGCCTGAAGTTGGCTTTGTAGAAATATTTTACTGTGGTTTCCTTAATGGGAGGTGGGGGCGGGATGTTGATATCAAGGGTGATTAGCTTATGGTTGGATCGGACCAACGAGGAGTTGACTTCAAGTGTGGAACACTGGTCACTCGTGTTGGTAATGACTAGGTCTAGGATATTGTTGCCCCTGGTGGGGGTGTGGATAAGTTGATACAGGGCATTGGAGTTTATGAATTTCAGAAAGCATTGGGCTAATGAGTTGGTACACAAGTAGTTATCCCAGTTAATGGTGGGGTAGTTGAAGTCACTCATTAGTATGGTGTTTGGTTGAACCCTAATAATTTCCAGTACATCAAGAAAAGAGGAGTGGTGATCCTGGGGCATGATGGGGGATCTGTAGCAAGCTACAATTTGGATTGCAATTTTGCCCAGTTAGTTGCCCTTGGATAACCTCGGATGCATTGTGCTAAGCAACTAGCCTGGAGGTGTGGATATCCTTAATGAATATGGACAAACGTCCACCTTGGGTGTTTCGGTCCAGGTTACATGGCCGAAAAGTGTGGTATGAGTAATAGTCTGGTAGTGCAGGGATGCACTCTGGAGCCTTGAACCATGTCCCAGTCACTGCACAGACATCGATGTTCTCCATTACAAGAAGTGCCTCGAGTGAATGCAATTTGAGATTAAAACTTCTAGCATTGAGTAGCATTACCCTCAGTTTTTGCTTGCCTGTTCCTGTTATGGTGGTGAATATGTTATTTGAACCTTGCCTAAAACAGGCACTATAGGGGCAGCAAGAACCTTAGCCAGTATCCAAAATCCCAGGGGCGACAGGTGTAGGCCATCTGTGGCAATGCATCGTGGTCTGTTGACCATGTCATCCCAAGCAGACAGATACTGGATACCCTTAGAATGATACCAAAAGCTTAGCCAATTGTTGAAGTCAATCATTTTGTCTTTGTACTGTGGTATCATTCTGGGTGATGGCAGAATGCTTCTCAGGGCTTGGGTCATACCTGCCTGGGTTACAAGATTGGAGAGCTCTTCTATGTCTCTTTACATGTAGTCCAGGAAGGTACGTCTCAGTTCATTCACACCAACATGGACAATGACAGTCATATTTGTACATGTCGTGGAGTGACCTGAGTGCGTGGGTTATGTGGCGGATCCTGGTACGCGATAGGCAGCTGACAGTAACCTTCTCCTTGTTTAGCCTGGTGAGTGGGATATCAGTGTGCCTGACTATAGAGTCACCTATGACGAGTGTATTGTGTATGTTGTTTTGCCTTATTGGCTGTGGTTGAGTGGCACACTGTCTGTGGGCTATGTGTCATTGAGGTTGTGTTGGGGGATGGAGGCTGCTTGTGTTTCTGCTTTGGAGGTCTCTGTTGCCTAGACAGATTATTATTGAGAGCCTCTACAAATGTTTTTGTGTTACTATGTGTGGATTTTGGTGGTGTAGATTTAGTGAGACTATGTGATGAGTGTGGTGTGGTGCAAATGTTTACCTTCTCCACATGACTGTCAAGTTCAGTCTTGGTTAGAGAGAGCTTTCCCTCCAGCTTTGCTAGATAAGTGCATCTCTCACAGGTTGTAGTGTTGGCTGGTAGGAGGAGAGGGTTGTCTGTGTACGAGGCAATTTCTACATTGCCTCAAGATGCCCATATTCATCAGATAAACAGGAGGGAACACTGGGAGCTGACCCTTGGACATGCCTGAATATAAAACTATTTTCCTCTAGATAAGTAAGGAAAGTGAGTACAAGAGCTGTTTTACTCTAAGCAAGTGAGAAAAGTACGTATAAAAACTGTTTACCTCTAGGTAATGAGGAAAATTGAGTGATATAATAATTAGTAGCGTATTTAGTGCTTACATGTTCTGAACAAGTGCTGAGCATGAATAAGCAATCCAGATAGGGTCTTGGATAAAATAAACACACTGCCCTCCCAACAGGTACACAATCATATATGCATGTACATTACAGAGCCCCTGTTACTACAACTATGCAGATACAAGCTGCAGTCAGGCTGCATGGGAGCTGTCCACATCCCAGGTTGTATCATACACATATGGCAAAACAATTTGCTCTCCACATACACATCATGTAAAACATAGCTTCATGTCAGGCTGTGTACACACTGAATGATGCACACCAACAGTTATCACAACCCACAAAGGGGGAGACACCACTGATAATGGGAGGTACTGCACTACTACCCTGCTGAGTCTGGTCTGAAAGGACATGAACCTTGATCAACTCATTTGATGTCAGCAGTACAGATGTAGATGACAGTAAGGTTGATTTCACACTGCATATCATTGCCTTGCCAGGTAATAGGACATCATCACCCATACCGTGTTCCACCTGCACTCAGTATACTAGATGTACATTCCTATGTCACAGGAGTGTTCTGCAATTGGACTGCTGGCAGACCCAACACTACAGAAGGTGTCAGAATAATACATGCACATCACACCATTGCCAGCTACAGCAAGACAGGGTTAATTCATTATAGTCCCCCTCAATGTAGTCTATAACACACAGACTAACAGTAGGCATCTGCCTATTGAAGTATGCAAATGGCTATGACCTAGGAGCAATAGCTGACTCAGAGTGTTGTGGACAACATACAGAAGGGGCTTTGTGAGTGAGGTGTGTGACATATGGCCAGAATTTGACAGTTAAATATTGCATTGTCACCCCTATATTAATAACCCTGTACCCATGAACTACCACCTAGGCAGCAGTCAACATAATGGACACTGTGTGTAAGGGATGCAGCTGAGCAGTTGTCTTTCCTGAGATAGTTATGTTACCATACCTGCCAGGTAGTTGTAAGTGGCAACCCTAATCATGACAGGGTGCCATCCATGAATACAGAGATCATTGTTCAGCCATACTCATCACTCAAGTGACCCATATCAGATCACATATTTCCTTTACGGAGTATTGACCATGTTCAGATGGCCTACACCAGCCTTCCCAATCCCGTTCTCCACTATGTAGCATGATGCCTACCCTGAATAAAGCCATGTCCATCCCAGTGATGTTGGACATGCTACACGTACACATCCTGATCTCAAACACATAATTCATGAACATCCACCTTCATAGTACAAGGATCACCACATGTTGGACAGATCCTTGTCCCATACACTTTGCATACTCCTGCCAAACTATGCATCCCAGACCAGCAAAGCTGCACATTGTCCCTCTTTCAGACATGGTGTGATGACCGCATGGTAAATGTATCATTAACCCTGTGGATCAGTTATGTGGCACTGCTTGACCTGGCCCCAGAAACCCGCCTGTCGGCTACAGCTAGGTAATCTTACATCCTAGGCTCATACATGGCCCAGGGCATATAGCCTACTAGTTGACTTTGACCGTACATGCTATAGTTGATAACCATCCCTGCAAATACCATCAGGCTAGCCAATGTCCCATGTGTATCGCATGTGCAACACAGGTGATACATGGCAGGATGTTGAACTGCTGTACAGTGCTGTGTAGATGTACATGGCAAAACACATACATGTAAAACCTTCCATGAGCAGGTCTGTAGGGTCACAGGTCATGTCTGTTAAGGCAGTGTAAGTCTTTATATGTGACATATACACAGCATTAAGGTCGACTGCATTAATGTGGACACATCCAGGCATGTGCTGATAGGTAAGAACACCAGTAAAGGCAAACAGACATGTCCACATCAAGACAGCATCCACATGGAGTATGAGCAATGTAATCAGGTGACACACACACACACATATATGGTGATAATATCCAATCACCATTGAGTGTCATGTGTGTGACACAAACATGTCACTGGTGTCAGTGTCATGTAGATTTGCAAACACAACTATTTAATCATAATAAATGTGATACACATGTATGTTCAGCTGTAGCTCTATACATCTCTGAGTTATTGTGACCTGTCTCCATCATTATGTCTTCCAGGTGTGGCGCCTGCAAGGCTACCACCTTATACCCGCTTGGAGGATGAGGCCCTCATCCCATACCTACATGATAATCATGATGTCCTTTTCAGCCATGTGCCACAGGATGCACAGCAGCGGGATGCCCTGTGACAGGAACATCGCAGGAGGGTTAATGATGTGGGTGGCCACAACCGCACATACCAGCAGGTGCGCAGACACTGTACAGACCTAATTAGATGGGCAAAACAGATGCAAATGCATTTGCCTAGGAACAAGGTGCAGCAGGTGGTGGGCCACCAACCCAGACCCCACTCACATGTACCGAGGAGCTACTGGCCAACCTGGGGACACCTGCAAAACAACATCCACAAGCCTTAGCTGATACTGTGGAGGTGGGTGATTCTCAACCACCAAGCCTGTAGTTGCCTGGTAAGTCACTACTGGACATATAACAACTATATTCCATATAGTTACATGTGTCACTGTACAATATGTAATGTAACATCATATGCAAGGCATGTATACACACATGCCACATACTATAGTATGCTACTCTGTGTATGCACATATGTGCATACTCCATAGTATAGTCTATTGCACTGGCGTATGTGTTAACATGCACATTGCACCCTGTACCTATCATACAGGCATGGATAATGATCATACTGCTGTGTCACTCCTACTTAGGTACCTCTGGTGTTCTGCTAAGACAGCAGCCCATTGCAGGTGAGACTGTTATTATTTATCAGGCAAGTTAATGCACAGATCTATCTGCCATGTGGCCATTTACCACATGTACACATAATGTATGGTCCTGTCACAATATACAGGTCAGACCTGCAATGCATCACAATGGCTACCCATGTGCAATACATGCAAACTATGTGAAACACAGACATGAAACCTCACAAATTGTCATTACCAGATGTGTGGACAGCTGTGCATACAATGGTGGAGGTGTTGCTCACTGTAGGGACATGTACTACAGATCAGAACTACACATGTGGGGAATACAAACAGTACTACACAATGAGCTGGAGTATTGCCAGTCCACAGGATTAACCGGTGTGGATGATACCCCTGCTATGAATGTCACACAATGTGATATGCTATCTGACATGTCCATGACATGTAGTAGGCTGGCTGCAACACTGCCTAACTATCATGAAAAACATATCCTACATACCAAACATGCCACCCTTTGTCTGCATAACCCTGTCGTCAGTGGAGCATATGACATCTATGGGTGTATGTCATATGGGACAACACAGACATGTGAAATAGATGCCCATCACAACCATTTGGTCAACACATGTTCACACATGGTCATAGACGATGGCCAGAGACATGAAGTAACAGACACAGTAGATGTGATGTGCTTGTGTGTACACCCTGTCATACATTGGCTACACATGGTCCAACTATTGCCTTTGTGTAATGGTTATATTGCAGATGTGGAACACTAGACATCATTCAGGCCTGTGCACATCTTGTGTAGGCGTGACATCAATCCACCACATAAGATGTGTTGAGCATCTTGAGTGTGTCATGACATGACAGCAGTCACTTGTACAGTATCCACATACATACACAGACAACCACATCAGCCCACAGATACAGTGCATTCCCCTTGCTGGCATCGGACATCACCGTCATCCTTGCTCCTCATGTGTGTGTGTGGTACACAAATGTCATGTGGGACATGGTATGCCGAAAAGTTTGCCATGTCTGGCCATAGTTGCCAGGCAGCAGCAATATGGTTGCAGATGTGCAGGGGTATCATCCGTATACCCTTCAGTGACCTGTGTCACACATTCCACATCATGGTTTAGTGTGTATACACTTCAGTGACGTGGATCACATTCCACAGTATATATGTATTGTATATGAACACAGTCATGACTATGAACTGTGTCTGTAATTCACACTGTATAGCAATAGAGATGCCTCATGATTTCCTGCAATGGCCATACACATCAGATAAATGTGCAGTATATCTGTAGGGCGGACAGACAACACTGCATTGGGACACCATTACTCCACTGTATATTTGACGGAACACCATTGTGTTAAACACGTATGTATGTCATTGCACATGTCAGCAGATCACATGTCATACTACATGTGATTGTCAAGGTCATATGCCACACATCAGGCAGGTGTACTGCTAACCTGTACTGGTCGACATGGTGTAACACAGGAATGTATGCTAACTACTACTATGATTATGTAATTTGCATGCCTTCTACTATGACACATGCATGGTGTTGTGTGCAGCCCAGGGATGTATGATAACTACCACTATTATTGTCTGAGCTGCATGCCGTCTGCCGTATCACATGCATGTTGCATGCCTTCTGTCATATCACATGCATGTTGGGTGCCATAGCGTGTGTCTGTGTGTGTGTGTGTCTGTGTGTGTGTGTGTGTGTGTGTGTGTGTGTGTGTGTGTGTGTGTGTGTGTCTATTGTATAGATTGTAATATACAATTCTTGTCTGCCCCTCACAGGTGATGTAGGTGCGCCCCCCCCTGCGGTCCATCTGATGTTAGTGTCCCCACAGACTCTAGCAGTGATGATGAACGTATAATTGAGGCACAGGCATGATTGTCAGGGGCTGAATCTGTGCCACTGGTTGCCATTCCACCTATAGCCCCCTCATTCCCGCACACATTTCTCATGCCAACACATACCCCATCACCAGTGGCCATAGATGAAGGACAGTTGGCATGTGGTAGCTTGGAACAGGAAAGTGTGGAGGCTATGGAAGGTGTGCCTGCACAACATGGTGTCAGCCACCTGACTGGTGATGCCCCATACAGGCATGTGGCCAGTGCTGCTCATAGGAGGACCTCTGGCAGACATGCCCCTGCAAGACAGAGCGCAGCAGCTGGTGTCACCAGACGCATGTTTCAGGCTGTAATGGAGGCACAGGCATGTGCTGAATGGCACAACAGAGAAGATCAGAGGCTTCAGAGGGCTGCTGTCCGTTCTTTAAACAACATCCAGGCAATGGCAAATGCTCAACAGCAGATTGCTGAAGTTTTGGATAGACGATTGGGTGACATGGTTGGAGTCCTTGACCGTGGCATGACAATCCGCGAACGTGAGCTGTCTGTGCTGGAACATCTGGAAGGAGTGAGGCATCCATCATGTGGATGTAGGCCAGCTACATCACCTTTTGCAGGTCTACGTGAAAGAGCTGCCTCACATACCCACTCCCATAGTGGCGGTAGCAGCGGCAGTGCAGCTGGTGCTGTGCTGTCCACAACAGGACACAGCAGGCCATGTGCACGTGGCCCTGGATGGTCCCAACAGGGACATGGTTCCAGTGGACATGTGTCATCAGACAGTACCCAATCTGCACCACTGCCTGGTAGTGCCTGTGCAATCCCTGCTGGGCACAGGTCACGTGGCCATGGCCAGACACCATGAGCTATAAAACCTGGCTTGTACAGTCCGCGGCTGTCAATAATACCCCTGTGTAGGCCAGACACATGCCAGAACTGTGTGCATACATACATGCACACACCGGAAACAGATGTAGGGCACCACAACACACACATGCATAACATCCACACACGGCCAATTAGATCAAAGGCCATAACCCACACACATGATGTCATCCAATGATGCAGCCTAGGCCTCTGGAAAACATTATCACCCTGTGCATTCCTGTCATCCACACCATCGGTGCAAGGACATGCTCATATGATCTAATGCACAGGGTGAACAGACTAGAAAGATAAATGTAGATTACAATTGTTGTGTACTGTTGACAATCAGCAGACATACCATGTAGTACAGGTATAGAAAGCATTTTGTACTGTTAACAGTATGTGTCTTGTATAACAACAGTAACAGCATGTTAGTCATGATGTTCTGCTTTCCTCCTTTAGGTCTAATTGCATGTGCCAGTGGATGTCAGTGTTTGCAGTTAGTGTCCCATATGTAAATGTGGACTACTCATAGGTATGTATGAAAATACCAGCATGCACCTTGTAGCTTCCACATCACAGTTAGAAAGTCCAACGTTCCAAACACGTCTACAGATCTACTGATCCAAGGGCATGATAGCTGTGTATTAAGCTACTGTGGCTAGAGACATGACATCCATACTGGGTGACATCACAGGTACATTTACATGGAGCAGGGAGTTAAGAGAGCGGTCTAGCTGATGACAAGGGTAGAGGCCAGTGGAAAGCATGATGCCGCATTGGGAAGCAGTAATACACATTCCCATGACAGGATGCGAACCCACTGAGGTATTCACACACATGTATTCAGAGACACAGCAACACACTCACACACTCACGGATTCACTGACACACACACACACACACACACACACACACACACACACACACACACACACACATGCACACACACAGTTGCTAGTGTTGAGGTGAGGACCCCTGCCTATGTGGAAATCATCATTACAGTACTGTAGACTTACATGACACACCACAGAGATTACACATGTACAGGTAGTCAGTATGGCCTAAGATCAAAGACATCAACAGGAATAGTAGATTGCATCACTTGGAGGGGGAAGGGTCTTATCAGTTCACTATGGTAACATACATCCTCACTCCAAGGACCAGACAGCCATACATACATACATACATACATACATACACACACACACACACACACACACACACACACACACACACTGTGGCATTCACTATTGAATACACCTATGTCACATACATACAGATACCTCACATGTGTGAGATACACACCCCTGCCTATGTCCTGCTTTCTACATTGCAGTCTGTACAGATGTCTACAACAGTGTACAGGAGACTGAGTAACAATTGGGATGTATTCCCCACCATACGTGACATATATGGACACACACGCAAACACACATGCCAGTGCTGTGAATCAAACACCTGCCTATCTCATGATACGTATGACAAACTTACAGCAGAATTGCATCCATTACAAAGTGTACTGACGCTTCCTTAAGCAACTGTGCTGATATATGCACACGGGAGGTCTTAACTGTTACTGGTGTCAAGTGATTTAACTTCGGTGTCACCCTGACCACTGTCTAGGTTGTGTGTATTCCCCTTCAATTAACAAAACCATAGCTTATTGGTTACGCAGGTTATTGTAGGACTGCTTGTGTCACACCTGTGTGCTGTCCTCAGCAAACATCCATCTGATAAAGATGCCCCACCACTTAGTTATGTCTACACATCTGTCCATACCTAAAGTACATCTTACCGTACTTTCAGCATATCACCATATACAGATGGCAATGTTGAGGCTGCATTGCAACTGCATGATGTACTAAGACACTTGTCACCTGCAAACATCAGCAACTGCACACACATGGTATCTGAATGCACACCACTACATGTACATGTGTGTAGGTCCAACATTCCTGTCATTTGGGCATGTTTGTAGGCATTGCAATTGGTGGACAAGTGTAATGACATACATGACACGTGGACTGTTGTATGATATGATACGTGTCATGGGTGACCAGTACAGAGGGAATGTTACCTCTGTCAACACTGATATCACATCTTATGTACTGTTAGCATTCAGCAGCCATGGGCCTACCTTCCATGTGCATGAGTGTAATGGCTGTAGCCACCTGTCTGCACAAAGGACAACAACAGCTATGCTATTTACATATATGTTGTATGTGTGTGGCATGTACATATCCAGGGCAGGTACATGTATGTCATATCCAAACATGAGGGTGTTTATTGTTGTACAGCAACAGTCATCTGTTAATGCTGTAAATAACCGAGGGCCCCTGGTATGTGCACAGCTGACCTGGTTACAAACAGTGGTATAATTTCATTGCATAACACATGATGCAACTGTGTCAGTACATGGGTACTCTGCACAGTTGATGTAGAGCTAGGTACAGTCCACTGGTCAAAGGTCAGATGGTGTTGTACTACTATATGTCCTACCACATGTATGGATGTGTGTTGGTGGTCCAAGGGCATGGTGGTGTCTGAGGGTTACATCTTAGAATGCAGCTTTTGACACTGTGACCTGCACCTGACTCATCTGTGATGCCTTTTGTGGGAGTACTGGTCAGTACATGTGAGTGGCCTTTATGTATGTGGGGACACCACCACCTGGAGCAGTCCGTACCTGTGTTACGGCCCACATGTCTGGTTCTGAGGTATATGGTGGTAGTGCTATTGTGCACTACAGAGCCTTCAGCCGGGTGTTCCTCACTGCACAGATGTCAGTATTCCCCATTGTTTTATTTACAGTGAGCAGCTGTGATTGCAAATGCTACACATCTAGCACTGGTTAGCATAAGCATACAATGCAGTTGTCCTCTCGGTGTCAAGGTGTTATCCTGTGTTTAGGACATTTGACTTGGAATGGCACTATATGGGCAAATGCGACATAGGTATTACTCCCACTCCCTTGAATCATGGATGCATGTGATATGTGACAAAGGCCTGTCTACTTTCAGTCACGTCATCCCAGAATAACAAACACTGGACAACCTCGTACTTACAGCAGGACATTGCCTCATTGTGTTGGTCAAGCAGTTGACACTCCTAGAAAGACATCACTGGTACTATTGTGCTTGGTATAGAATAGTACATCTAAGGTGACAGACAGCAGCAGATGTGTAGAAGACTGGTGTCAGATATATGTAGTGCAGCATTCCTGCTAACAATGACAACTACTAACACCGGAGTCCATTACAATGTGTTCTTTACATCTAACTGTAATAGCATGGCCACTGTGGCCTTCCATGTTTAGAATCAGAGTGCATTACAAACAGCCCTGTGCTACTAAGTGTATGAGCATGCTCAGTATAACCTTGTGTAGATGGACACATAGTGCATTCCGAACAGCCGTGTGCTACTAAGTTTGTGAGCATGCCCAGTGACACCTTGTGTCAGTTATGTGCCTCTATGTATATGGGCATGACCATTGTAACCCTTTATAGTGATAGTAGTCATCCATTCCACAGATGGCCATTCTCCAGTTCAGGATGGATTCCTACTTTAAACATACAGGTTCATAGGTATGTACATCTTAACTGCCAGCATCCCTGTTGATGTCCGCATTCCTAGAAAGTCATAATGACAGCCTTGAAATGTGTAGTCTCCATGGCGCGACTTGTAACTATATAGTATTGTAATAGTGATCTGTAGATAGGCAGGTGTTCTGATCCCGCCACTGGCGTGTGTGTGTCCATCTACCTGAGGACAGAATAATGCTTTTAGACTGCTCACACTCCATGCAATTCCTATACCCAACTTTGGCAAGGCTGATGATATCACCCACCTAGAAATACACCTCTGGGAGTGCTGTGACCCACTAATCTCAGGAGCGCATTCTGTAACTGGGTAATGCTGTAGTGTGATAAGGTAATTAGGTCATTGTTCTAATCCCAGACATGCCAACTGTGTGTGTGTGTGTGTGAGTGTGTCTGCCTGCGCGAGACAAGTGCAATGCTTTGTAGAGTATGCACTCTCTGTACATATCACCTGACCACCTTTGTCAATCCTGCTGTTGTCACCCACCTAGGAATACACCTGTAGGAGTGCTGTAACCCAGTATTCACTGTAGCACATGCCCTTAATGCGTATTGCTGCAGTGTGATATGGTAGGTAAGGGTTTGAATACAGAACATGGCAAGTGTGTGTGTTTGGCTGTCAGAGCCTGTGTAGAGGTGGCTGTGGGAGTCTAACCACTGGACATGTTGGGGAGAGGATTTTGTAGTTTTCCTGTATGGTGTCCATCGTATGACACATTGGCCATCTCATGAGGATGTCAGTCAGCCACGGGACTGTGTTGGCAAGCCATACCCCCTACGTCTGGCAAAAGGCATGGTAAACAAAGTATGCAACCCTACTAGTACCCAGTATATGTCCTGCACCCATGTGCCATACACAAACACACTTGTCTAGGATATCCTGCTATGTTGCTAGCACCATGCACATTAATAACAGATAGTATGCATGTTATGAATGCAGTCAGCTGCAGAGGACATGGCACCCTGTACAGCGGTACAATAGGCACATAATTGCGGACAATGTGCATTCACTATATTCCCCACTGGATGCCTGCAACATATGTGGTGCCATCAAATGTGATCCACAGAGGCCATGCAATGCTGTACACATGTGCCCTGTATGGAACAATGCCACTGACACCAGGGAATACCTGTATCATGCTATCAATGCAGATGCAGGGTCAACCTGCTAACTATAAGCAGGTTTCGCCACACCAAGCCAGTATTGGCATATCGGGGGATAACAGTCTGTGTACACAACATGTGCCTGCCAAAGCAGGTACACCTGTACATGTCACTGTACAGTATTGTGGGAAATGCACATCTCAGGCAATGTCCATGTGAAGGACTATCAAACACAGACATGGCATGCATTGCAAAGCTATGGCCATACACATTGGTAACCAGGATGTCAGGGCAGATCATGCAGTACTCATCTGTGTGGGACATTGCAGACACTACACCCCTGTACCAAACTGCACACCACTGTTGGGTGGCACGATGCCAAGGATTACCCCTCACCCAGCCTTGTACAGCCATCTTGCACAGCCAACCATTACACATCCATGAAGCAATGCTTACATGCATGTCAGTACTGGCACCTTCTGTCTGCTTGTGGGTTATGATGCTCCCAACCACAGTCACACCCAGTATAACTCTCATTGGCATACCAACAGATGTCAAACACTTTCACATGCCCTAGCCCATAGAACCTCCAGATATCCCCTGTGGTGCATGTAGTCCTGTGCATTACTGCAGTGTGCAAACTAAGTAGTCAGGTTGTGTATTTGTGGCCCTGGCAAAGAGTATCAATGCGAGTCCATTAGAGAGTGTGGTTGTGGTGACAATGGCATCTGTTCACGTGGACAGCTATGTGTGCTACACCTAATGTATGTCTACTATCCCTGTTGCAGATGTCTCTCACCTACACACATATGTTCTTACAGCACAGCAACATGTCGGCTTTGTAGCACATGTATTAACTTCATGCACATGTTATAGTAATGACTAGTCAGTCAGGAGTTAGACCCCTGTACTGTTAGGCATGTGGCAAATGATACTTAGAGTTTAGCCTCCAAGCCCTTCTCTAGTGTACATTGTCTGTCCCTCCCACACACTCTCTGGTGGATGTGGAGGTGTACACCTGCTCAGCAGCAGCATGTGTTTTGTAAGTGATGGACATGATGAGGTGATGGCCTCTGCACCTATTGTAGTCCTCCTCTAGCTGATTGCATGTGAAACAGCTGTGATGGTGTTCACATAGCCATTTGCATGATAAACACAGTACACTATCTAGGAACATCATATTAGTGTTTGGCCATGACAGTCGCTGTGAGTGGTACCTGGATGTGGTGTTCTGAAATGGCATCACAGATGATATCTGGATGTTCCTCAAACATCATACACAGTGGGAAATAGCCTAAAGACAGGAAGGTGATGTGCCACACATGACTACAGCATGTAAGTGTAGCTATGCTGCATTGAGACTACTGCCTGTTTAACATGTTATGTGTGGTCATGGCTATTCTGCATGTTTTAAAACAGACATGACAGTACTATGTTCATGAGGGACCCCCATCTGTAGGGCCATCTGTGGACTGGTCAGTGTGTGGAACCATTTGTTTCCTGTGTTACACACTGTACACAGCAGGAGCACATAGCAGGAGTATAGTGTGAGGATTGCAGACAGTACATGGTGATAGGGATGTGTTACTGCCATCGCATCCATGAATGGACATATGTCACATGAAACAGTGGTATGACATACACTGTCTGGGGTTCCCAGTGATAACCCAATAATGGGCGACTTTTCATAGCTGCAGTCACACGTCTACTACACATTCTACAGATGTCATGCAGTATATATGCATGTGTTGTACTCCCTCTGCAAATGTATACCATCTTTTGTGTTGGGTTAATGGTGATATCTATGCATACTGTTGTAGGTAGTCCTGAATGCCATTGTCTATCACTAAGCCATATCTGAGTTTAAACTGCAACACCATAGGCTGTATGGGTTGGTAGGTCCCGACAGAACCTCCTGTCCCAATTCAGCTGACCATGGCACCGGGCACCAGCACATCTGGGGCCAAGCCTTGGACCTCAACCTCTATTGGCTCTGCACCACCTTCTAGTGGTACCACCACTGAGGATGGGGCATGTCCACCCTGGGAGCAGGGCCAGACAGGAACATACCTGCTGTTGTGTGGTCCCAGACGTGGTGCGTTGGGGTTCCAAAGCCAGATATGCAAGCTCATGGGTGGAGTGTCACATTTACAGGGTGAGGCTGCCCCTCCTGGACAGCCCCCAGCACTACTTCCTTTGCAGCTGTTTTGGTGCAGTAGTGACTGCCCATGGCTGGGAACCTCCGTCCTACTGTTCCCATGGGCTTGTGAATGCTGAACACCCATCCTCGTCCGAGGTTTATCCCCCATGTGTCATATACCGACCCTGTATGCTGTCTAGTCTGTGATCCTACCCTACCTATCCTCCACCGACATACCTACTCTCCTCCCCACACATCCCACTCCCACCCTATGGAAACATAAGGCCAATCGGTTCCTAGGACAACATCTGCCCTATACATAGCTGTCCATTTCACACACATATGTAACCCTTGCAATATGCATCACAACATACTTCTGTTATCCTCACCCCTGTCCCTCAGGTGCACTATCCTGGTATGCAAATCACTCCTAAATGGTCCAGGTACACATGATGAGGACGACCCAATTGTACACAAAACAGTACGGTCCCTCTATGGTTACCCCATTTACATTTATCATGATGATGATATCTCACACAGCACCTTGCAAGAGTACTGTTCTAACATAATAATTGGACAGGTACTGTTGTGTTAATGTACATTACATGCACAGAGTGATGTATACGGCCAATGTACATCTGTTTGCATGTATAGGTTCATAGGTTCATAGGTTCATACTATGCCCAAGGGCATTTACAAGCCTAGCCCATCGTTTTGTGGCTTACGCCACCCCTTTAGTATGGGGAACTATACCCATTATTTTGCTGTGCCTCTGTCGAGCAGTGACACTGAGGTAATCCCTGGGGTATATCTGCGATCTCCCATCCATTGGTCAAGATTTCTCTTGAACAAGGCCAGCGAGGTGCTCTGCCTCACATGTACCGGGATTTTGTTCCACAGCATAGGGAGTCTTTGGGTGATGAATCTATCCCTCCAGCACGTCCTATTAATAGCCGTGTCGAGGTTTAAGTCTCCCGCCTTTGTGGCTCTGATGGATCTAGATTTTTTGAGGTGAAGCATATTCATCAAATCTGGGTTTGACATGGCCTTGTATGTTAGGCAAAGGTCACCTCTGAGCAAGCGGTAAGCGACTGAATAGAGCTGGAGTTCTTTCAGTCGGGCAGCATAGGACAGGTTTTTGAGACCCTTTATCCTTTTGGTGAGGAACTTTTGTGGCCTCTCCAGCTGCTGCAAGTGTCGGGTCAGATACATACCGAATGGGGCATTGTACTCAATCATTGGTCTGATGAGTGATGAGTAAAGGGAGACTATGACCTCCCTTGATCTAGATGAGAATCCCTTCATGATAAGGTGGGCAATGTAGAAGGTCTTCCTAACTACTTTAGCTACATGGGTGTCGAATGACAGACTACTATCAACCTGGGTCCCCAGGTCCCTGATAACTTCTTCTGTGCTCAGTGGATTGCCACCTATTTGGTAGCTAGGGGTAACCTTGTTTTTCCCGAAGGGTATGACTATGCATTTTTCGGCATTTAACTTTAGGCCATGGCTCTGGCACCAGTTATCCGTTTCTGTGAGACCCTTCTGAAGGATATCTGTGTCAGATGTGTTTTCTACTATGGCCCAGTTTGCAGTCATCTGCAAACTTTGTCAGCCATAACCCTCCTGTGTTTGCTTGTACTGGAAAAGTAGATGCCAAACAAGAGTGGGCCCAGGACTGAGCCCTGTGGGACACCACTTGTGACAGGCTTTGAGTCTGACATGGCACCAGCAACTCTGACCCTGTGGGTTCTGTCACTCAGCCAGTTTGCAACCCATCTTGTGATGTATGGGTTAACATTTAAGCTGATGAGTTTTTCAATGATACCCGAGTGGGGTATTGTATCGAAGGCCTTAGCCAGATCGAGGTAGGCTGTATGGACTGCCTTTCCCTCATCAATGGCTTTGGTGACTGTTTCAAAAAAGTCAAGCAAGTTTAAAAGGCATGATCTGCCTTTGACAAAGCCAAACTGGGTTGGATCCAAAGTCTGCAAATTCCCTATGTCTTTATTTATGAGGTCCATTATGATCCTCTCCATGGCTTTGCAGATAAGGCTTGTCAAGCTAATGGGCCGGTAATTTCCAGGGACGGTGGAGGCACCGCCTTTGTGAAGTGGGACCACAGTTGCAGTGCGCCACTCCTGGATGTATCCAGAGGTAAGACTTTGATTAAACAGCTGTCCTAGCTGTGGGTTTAATTCCTCATTGAGTTCGGGAGCACACAGCCGGGACACAATCAGGTCCCATGGATGCTGTGTTTTATGCTTTGGAGAGCAGTTCTCACTTGGGCTGGAGATGTTTGGGGGCTGCAATCGTTTGGTATAGATATCTCTCCTTTTGGGGAGGGGAGAAGTTTGCACTGAACCTGTCAGCCAGTATGTTGGCAATGTCTGTAGGATCAGTAATCTTCACATCATTTTGAACTAGTTCTGAGCATATCTGGGAGTTTCCTCCCAGATTTCTAACATAGCTAAAGAAGGCCTTATGATTGTCTTTTGAGTCTTTAGCTATTTTTCTCTCGAAATTTGCTTTGGATGATTTTATGAGAGCTCTTAGTTTTTTACTTATAGTGATCAAGGGTGTCTTACCTTTTAAGGATTTTGCTCTATCTTGTAGTAGCTTCCTCCTTTTGTTGTAGAGTTTGTTTATGGCTGGGGTCCACCAGACTGGACGCTTGCCTTTGGTACAAAGAGTCTTTGTTTTGCTTGTGATTGCCTTATCCATGCAGTCCTGCAGGTGCTGGTAGAAGGCATTTGTAAGTGATTCAGCGGCTTGAGTACTGTTTCCGCCGGCTCGGGGGCCTTAAAGGAGACCACACTAGTCTTTAGAAGTGTGAAGTCGGCTTTTGAGAAGTTCTTTACTGTGGTCTTTTTATTTCAGGTGGGGTGGGATGAGGACCTCCAGCGAGATTATTTTGTGATCTGATCTCACCAGTGAGGGTATACTTCCGGTGTTGAACATTGTGCTCCCATGTTCGTGATGATGAGATCAAGTATGTTATCTCCTCTTGTGGGGATGGTGACTAGTTGTTCCATGGCATTTGAGTTTATGAATTCCAGGAACTTTTGGGCTAGGGTGTTTGGGCTTGAGTAGTGTTCCCAGTCTATATTAGGGTAATTGAAGTCACCTAGTATGATGGTGTTTGGTGATACATTTATCCCTCCAGTGTTTTCAGGAAGGCCATGTGAGGTTCCTGAGTTTGTGAGGTGGCCTGTAACATGCTACAATTTGCAGAGCAGTCTTGCCTATGGTTAATTGCACCTGGATGGTCTCCGATGCATCGTGCGTTGCCACCAGTCTTGAGGTGTGGGTGTCCTTGATGAATATGGATACCCCCTCCTTTCTTGGTATTGTCCGGATTTTGGGGCCGAACGGGCATGATATGAGGTAAAACCTGATAGCTGGGGTGCTCTCAGGAGCCTTGAACCAGGTTTCTGTCACAGCACAGACATCAATGTTCTCCATACTGAGAAGGGCCTCGAAAGTGCGTGCATTTTGAGATTTAGACTTCTGGCATTGAGCAGCATTACCCTTAGTTTTTTCCTTTTTGTGTTCTAGGGTGGTAGGTTTAGAATTTGAGCCTTGCCTAAAAAGGCACTATGGGGTGGCAAGAGCCTTTGCCAATATCCGAATCCCAGGGGTGACAGGTGCAAGCCCCTTGCGAAGCAGCGTGGCTTGTCCAGCATGTCATCCCAGGCAGACAGACACTGGATCCCCTTTGAATGACACCAGTGTTTAAGCCAATTGTTAAAGCTGATCATCTTATCTCTGTATTGTGGCATCATTCTTGGTGAAGGTAGGATACTGCTCAAGGTCAGGGTCATACCTGCCTGGGCTACATAATCAGAGAGCTCCTCAATGTCTCTTTTCATGTAGTCCAAGGAGTGCCTCAGGTCATTTACACCAGCGTGGACAATGACTGAGTCATATTTGTACCTGCTGTTGAGAGACCTGAGTGCTTGCGTTATGTGGCGGATTCTAGCCCGACAGGCAGCTTACTGTGACCTTCTCCTTACTCAGTCTGGTGAGCGGGACGTCAGTGTGTCTGACTATGGAGTCACCAATGACTAGTGTGTCTGGCATTGTGTTTGGCCTTAAGGGCTGTGACTGTTTGACACTCTGACTGTGAGGTCTATGTGTTGCAGGTGTTGTGTTCTGAGGTGGTGGTTGTTTGGGTGTCTGCTTTGGTGGCCTCTGCTGTTTTGGTAGATTTTTGATCAGAGCCTCAGTATGTCTTTGTGTGTTTATGTGTATGATTTGAGGTTGTAATGGTACTATGTGAGACTGGGTCTATAGTGTGTGTGGTAACCTTCTCCTCCTGACTGGTCTTGCCAGTCCTATGTTGAGAGAGCTCAGCCTCCAGTTTGGCCGTATAGTTACATCTCTCGCATGTATTTGTGTTTTGTGGGAGGAGGAGAGGGTTGTCTGTGTACATGAGGCAATTGTAACATTGCCTCAATATTCCCAGGTTCACCAGCTGAGCAGGAGAGGACACTAGCAACTGATCCCTCGACATGCTAGAAGGATAGACAAAAAAAAACTTTAAAAAAGATTCCGGGGGACGTGGGTGACCGAGAAATGGGGGGTTGCCTTTTTGGGGTACTATCTATGACAAGAGTGCCGTATCAAGGTAATAAGTACTGTAGGAGCAAGTGCTAGGTTTAACAAATAGAGAATAGTCTACTTGGAGTCAAGTAGAGAGGATCTTTTTAGTTATAGGATACGCTGATTAGATCAGTAGTATAGTTCGAGGGAGGTAGTTTTAAGGGAAAATTTGAAGAGTGGACTTTAGGTAGCCCGAATAGTTTAAACCTGCTTAACCGGCGCTACCCTAGTGTGCAACAGTGGCAGCTCCGCGCTAAATCGTGCTAATGCGCGCTAAAGCGTGCTTTGGAAAAGACAGGAAATGACCCAAAATGGCCAATAAACTACAAGTTACTGCCTTAAACCACTCCTCTGAGGACAAACAGGCAGCTCAGTACTCCCTACTCCCACTAGTGAGTAAAGAAACTACCCCTTGACCAAACAAGAAAAATGGAGAAAACAGGAACCAAGACAAAGCCCAGGGATCAGCAAAATATGATCACTGGAACAAACTATTAGAAAAGTATGGAAAACAAGAGTATTTTTTTTGTTTTTTTTTCAAGTTTTTTTCAGATAGGCAGAAAATACAATAAATGCTGTGTTTTTCGACTAAATGAATGACACATATCTGTCTGAGGGAGTTTTGATATTACATAGGACAACACCACTACATAATACAGGTGTCACTGGTGATTACTTTTTCATTTGTTTGTAATGATTTATTGCTACATGGTATGTTCCTGATATATCTCTATATATGTATATACTAATAACTGGCCATACACACTCACATATACATTTACATGATGGGATACATTCCTATACTGTT
The DNA here is from genome assembly GCF_019279795.1 of Protopterus annectens. NCBI lineage: Eukaryota > Metazoa > Chordata > Ceratodontiformes > Protopteridae > Protopterus > Protopterus annectens. The sequence goes on along the minus strand of NC_056751.1, from coordinate 618,019,046 downwards.
GAATGGCTGCGATGTATGATATGTTTGTGGTAATGTCCGTTGTCTGTATATCTGCCATGGCGTATTGGTAAATCACATTAGCTGTGTGTGCAGGGTCCTGGTTCCAAGCCTTGCAGAGGCTGTTTATTTTGTTGCAGGGCAAAACAAGGCCATTGGATACGGAGGGAGTAAGGCACATTAAAGCAGTTGTGAGCGGGTGTGCATGGGTTTGCATGATGTTAAGCAATGCTAACCTCTGGTTACAGCTTTTTACACTTGGTTAGCATCTACATTGCTTTACCAGTGCAATACTCGCATACTGGTAGCCAAATAGGCTTACACCCCCTCACTCCCACACTTGCAAATACAATGACATTGGTGCTTGCATCTGACACTCACACCCCTGGGTGGCAGCAAGGACCACAATATTACCTTGTGATGCCTATTACATCAGATAACATGCTTATAGTATCGGGAATGGCTGCCCATTAGGCGTCAGCATGCCGTTAGGGTTACCACCTTTCCCACTTTGCGAGGGACAGTCCCTCTTTGGGCAGTTGTGTCCTGACAAAATATATTAACAATGGAAAATGTCCTGAGATTGTAGGACATAATTATGTCCCATATTTTATGTAACAGTTGCATAAAATAGTTATTTCTGCATCTAAAATACCTAAATGTTACAAGAAACAGAATAAGCAAGTAAACTGCTACAGGAATAAGCTTTTATTTAGGCAAAAAAGTAAAGTTCTATCCTTTGTACTGACCATGGGTATGTGTCGGCCTGTAAAATTGGATGTGTGTCCCAAAAATGTCCCATGTTGGCCATTTGAAATGGTGGCTACCCTACATGCCATTCGACTGTATGGAATCGGTGGCCTGATCAGTGTTTTATTCATATTATTTGTGTGTTCCTCTTACAGTCTGCAGCCATTTGGCTGATACGTGGGAACCAAGACTCTTCAATACAGACAAGTCATTGGGTTTTGGGACCCACATCCGCCGGCTGAGTCATGCTACCGCGTACCTATTATAGGGTTGCCACCTTTTCAATTGCCCAATGTGGGACTTTTTTGTAGAAACATCAGAATTTGCAGGGCAAAACATACCCACAGCCAGTATAAAGGAAAGAACTTCACTGTTTGCCTCAATAATAGCTTATTCCTGTAGCATTATAGTTGCTTATTCTGTTTCTTATAACATTTAGGTGTTTCAGATACAAAATAATTGGTTTATGCAACTACTACAGACAATTTAGGAAAACCTTTGTCCTAAAATCTCAGGACATTTGCCATGTTTTCAATTATTTTGCAGGACACAACTCCTCAAAGAGGGACTGTCCTTCGCAAAGGTGGACAGGTGGTAACCCTAACATATTATTCTATCATCGTTCTAAGGTAGTCAGCTGAATATGCGCTTTCTGTCACTATCAGACCTCTCATACGAATGGGGAAAAATGAACACTGAATCAGGGACACTGCATAACAACATCAGGGACACATTTAGAATTTTGGTGCTATTAACCTGACACATTGACAGATCCAGAGCATATGTATTCATGCACATTGTCTGAGGTACATGCTGTTTATGACTCTTAAATGTTGTTGTTATTCATTACTTGCATTCCACCTTCCACCACCTTTCCTCCTATATCACTAGTTCTAGGAGGGTTTAGGTGGGACAGAGTTATATTCTGAGCCATAATCAGGGATGTCCCTGGTAACTGGGGACAGTTCAATGGTATGGTCCCTATGTGTTCCCCCAATGGTTTACGGACTATCCAGTGGATGTGCTCTTAGGGGTTGGGAGGTATGGTGTCTGCTTTGCCCACATCAGAATATTACTTACATCCATGGAGCGGTCCTAATATGGCTCTGCCAGCCAACACCTGCACACCTAGGCCCATAATCACATACCCATAGTTCCCCTGCCTGCCACTCCTCTACTGCACTCATCCTTACTGTGGGCGCAGGTGAAGTATTAACACACCACTACACACTGCCCACTGTCCCCGTGTCGGGACACATGTAGAACATTGTGTCGGTCTGGGAAGCAGTGGTGTGTTTACCTTTATTGTGTGTCTGTATGTCTCACCAGCCTAGCTGGGGGGGGGGGGGTGATGCTAACCTGTTACACGTTTGTTTATTGGACCTCCCACCAACATATGCCCGGCCTGTGAACATATGTTACTCATCACTACTTTATCATATCCTAGCTATATACATGTGTATGTTTACTGTAACACACACATATATATATTTACATTAATATATACAGATATATCTGCATATGTATGCATATATGTATATTTATATCTAGCTGTATATACATATATATATATATATATATATATATATATATATATATATATATATATATATATATATATGAAATCTAACGACATATGGGTCTATGGTTGTCTGTGTATGTATATATTCATATGTAGGTATGTATCTGTATTCTTTGTATGTATACATTCGTACTACGGCGAGGAAGAGGCATATCTTTATGTCG